>NW_004949121.1:4089170-4126428 GCF_000317375.1 Microtus ochrogaster | reverse complement strand
GGAGAGAGAGAGAGAGAGAGAGAGAGAGAGAGAGAGAGAGAGAGAGAGAAGAGAAGAGGAGGAGAGAAAGACGTCTTTTTGGTAGAGACCACAGGATTCCATATGCAATCATGGTTAGCAAAGACAAGGCTTTCACTTCTTGCATTCTCATTTGAAGTTCCCCTGGGACTAGCTTGCCCCACACTAGGCTGAGCAGAATGCTGGGAGTGAGCATCCTTTGTCTCATTGCTGACTGAAAAGGAAAACTATAAACTTTTTACTTTAGGTTATGATATTAGCTATGAGTTTGTCATATGTCACTTTTCTTCTTTTGAGGAGCATTCTTTCTGTGCCAAAGTCATTGAGAGGTTTTATCAAGAAAATAAGTTGAATTTTGACAGAAGTTCTTTCAACATCTCTTAAAGTGATTATATAACTTTTATATTGTTAACATGGCAAATCACATTAACAGATTTGTACATGTTGAGCCATTCTTGCACCTAGAGGATAAAGCCTACGTAACACGTTAGTGAGGCTTTGATGTGCTATTGGACACAGTGTCCTTGAGGGTTTGCATCTGTGTCATTAGAAATACTGGACTACTGTTTCTTTTCTGGGGACATCACTGCTTTGTTCAGGTGACACAGGGTTAGAAATGTGCCTCCTTTCTTCTTCAGTTTGCAGGAAGAGATTGAGAAGGACTGTTAATATTTTTCCTTCAAATGATTCAGCTATCACTCCATATGGTTCTGGGTTTTCCTTCAATTAGGGATGTCTAATGAATGTTTCAATCCCCTTTCTTATTATTGGTCTATTCAAATATTCTATTTCTTTCTGGTTCAGTCTTGGTACATTATATGTATCTACAATGATGTAGGAGGTCCTTCTGTCTATGTGTTGCTTTTATTGGTTAATGAATAAAGAAACTGCCTTGGCCTCTTGATAGGGCAGAACTTAGGTAGGCAGGGAAAGATAGGCTGTATGCTGGGAAAAAAAGGACAGAGTGAGAGAGACTCCATGGAGCCACAGGAGACAGATGCTGGGAATTTTAGTCAGTAAACCACAGCCTTATGGCGATACAAACATTATTAGAAATGGATTAAATTAGTATGTAAGAGTTATCCAATAAGAAGATAGAGCTAATGGACCAAGCAGAGATTTAATTAATACAGTTTCTGTGTGATTATTTTGGGGCTAAGCTAGCCAAGTGTCTGGGAACAGCCAAGCAGCTCTCTCCCACAACACAACAAACGTATCTTTTCCTTAGCTGTCTCATTCATTGCTCATGATAATCTCTTAGAAACCTTTGTAGTTGATATGAGTTATAAGGCCTCCCCACCTCTGTAAGGTTTTAGCACTTTTTAAATTCCTATGTAGTCTAGTTAATAGTTTCTCAGTACATTAAACTTTTCCAAAGTCTGTGGCTGATCTTTTCTATTGCTCTGTTATTATGCAATGATTGTCTGCTCTCATTTTATATCCCCCTTCTATTAACTTTGAAGTTAGATAGCTCTTGCTTTTCCAGCACCCGAGAATATAGTGTTAGATTATTTCGTTGATATTTTCTTCTCTTTCAATGTAGACACATTACTATGAATATCACTTATAGAACTGCTTTGGCTGCACCAGGGCTTTTCATCCTCAGTGGTCCTACACCATTGAAAATGCAGGTGTAGCTATGCCATAACCTACTGCCTGTGGTTTCTTCTCCAGAATTGAAAGGTGAACCCTTAAGAGAACTAAAGGGATACTGGCATTTGTCACAGTTCTTCTACCTGCACAGTGTAGAGCAGGACATAAACTTCACTTGGCTCTATCTTAAAGACAGAAGGAATTGATGTACACATTCATTATTGGGAACTGTTCCAGACATATGCCTGTGATCAGGCTTCTTCTACCTTATTAGTCCAGAAGCTCTGGCAGAAGACAGCATATCCTAATCTCATAGCTTTAGCAGATGGACAGACAACAGTTTGGGTAACCATGGAGAATGGAGGGCTATCATAAAATATCTGGCTATACATTTTGTTGAGATTCTCCTTTATTTCTTTATTTAAACTTCATTTGGTAGAAACTAACACTGTGTAGTCTGCACTCAAGTCCTGATTGCTAAATATTATAGCTATTTGTATCTTTAAGGAAAAGCAACTGGACTAGGGTTAGGTAGTTCATTGTACAAATAACTTCACTGAGTGTTCTAAAACCTTTTTGTTCTCAATGGGCCACATTTTGATTGGCTTAGTGTGCTGTGTTAGCGGCAAGGTCTTGATCAATGTGTGAGATTCTTTGCTGTTCAGAAGAACCAGAAAGACTTGGCACTGGCAAAGAGAACAGTGGAAGCAAACACAGCTAAGGAAGGGAGGCGGGAAAGCATCATTAACTGAAGCATAATTTTATTATTCATTTTTACTCAGGTCAGGCTTCTTTCATTCTCGGTCTGGGAATGCATCCTCCCTGTATGTCTCTGTCACTACATAAAATATCCATGTGGAAACCTGCTTAAAGAATTTTCCTCTATTCTAATATTGCTTCTGAATTTATATTTTCTTGATCATCATAGTTGAAGAGAGAAAACTAGTCTCAGAAGAAGTATGGATTTTACATTCTAGCCCTGATACTAGGAAACACAAGAGAGAACGTGAGCTAGAGGAAAGTCAACTTTCCAAGTCTGAAGTGCTAGGCATGAGTATCAGTATCAGGATCTGAGATCAACCTTCCACCAAGGATAAAGCCGTGGGTGACAGTGGGACAAGATTTCAGGCTAGAGAGAAATTATGAGGGACAGAAGATGGGACATTTGCAGAGTACAATAAAGCAAGATGGAAGAACCTTCATTAAAAACTCCCTAAACACACACACATACACACACACACAGATATACACACACAGACATACACACACACACACAGACACACATGCCACACACATACACACACATATACACACATACACACACATACACACAGATATGCACACACATACACACACAGACATACACACACATATACACACATACACACACAGAGATATGCACACACATTTTCAAAAATTCAAAATACAGAAGTCTCAAAAAATATTCCCAAGCATGACCTGACACATTGCTATGTCCTGAGAGTTGGAAATTGCCTGTGATAAAGAATTTTGGCAGCGTCAACAGGGCAGCCTGCCTCAGGCACTGGGTAGAAAATATGGACCTGCCTGGCACCTTGCGGCACTGGGTGGTCAAGCACTATTGTGGTGAGCAAATGTGCGGTGTAGTTTGAAAGGGAGAAATAGAACGGGTCAGTTCCTGTGGAGAGAGGCGGATCTGAGGAGGTGAAGGGTTGACAAGTAGGCTGAGGTGGCTGGATTGCTACCTGGGGCCATGGGAATGTTCAGGCCTGGGCTGGTGCCAGGGCCCGTGTCTGGGTCCATGACCTGCTGCAGCCATGGTCTGTGTTGATGTCCATGGCTCTTGATGCTGAGCAGATAGGGCTGCACAGAGTTGGCCCCACACTTTCCTGGCTGCAACACAAGGGAGAACTGGCCCTGCCCCTCACCAACTGTAGTACTTGAAAGAGCAGGCACTACACCTTGCCTGGGCAACGGAGTAGAGCTGATCCTGTGGATGGGAGCTTGGGTGAGCCTACTGGAGAAGATGAGTGTTGGAGATCTGGCCCATCCCTCATCAGACATATAGTGGTGTGGGTGAGGGAGAAAAGCTCCCCCTCACCCCTTGCTACCTGTGGCCTTTGGGAAAGCTGGCCTTCAGGTCATAGGAGCAGGAGAGCTGCCCTGCGCCTCACCTGGGCGACACAGCAGAGCTGGCCCTGATGGTGTAGGTGTGGGCAAGCCAGCCCAGCGGGTGTGAAAGCAGAACTGGTCCCACCCCTCGCTCCTTGTTCCATAGGGTGAAGTAGTTGGGGCAACTCTGGAGAGCTCACCCCTGGTGGTGAGGATAGGGGAGGACCTGGAGACTGATCAACCTTGCAATTACCCAGGCCCAGAACCAGGGCTATGAATTGTTCTACCCCATCTTTGATCTGCTGGAGAACACGAAGAGGCAGGTCCAAAGCTGCAGGATCTCCATGGCACAGGGCAACAACAGGATAGCCAAGAGGAGTCCCCAAGAGGGCCCAGTATCAATGGTGTGGCAGATACCAGAGTCCTCAAGCCAGACCAATGACTCATTGCAATGAACACTTACAGATAAAGATGTATGGACTAAAGGATATACTGTGTCACACTACAGCTTCCATGACATGATTCATTCTCTCTCTCTCTCTCTCTCTCTCTCTCTCTCTCTCTCTCTCTCTCTCTCTCTCTCTCCTTTAAATTTTATTTTATTGAGGGCGGAGGATGCAAGGGCAGAGGGTGGATACAAAAGGCCAGGAAGATAAATGGGATCCAGGTGTATGA
The DNA here is from genome assembly GCF_000317375.1 of Microtus ochrogaster. Lineage (NCBI taxonomy): Eukaryota > Metazoa > Chordata > Mammalia > Rodentia > Cricetidae > Microtus > Microtus ochrogaster. The sequence continues at coordinate 4,122,051 of NW_004949121.1, read as the reverse complement.
TGTAAAATACACAAAGAATAAAAAAGTTAGACATAGAAGACCAGGTAGATACCAGGGATCTGCACCACCGCCTGGGGCCATGTTGGTGTCCGAGGGCCACTCTGCCATGAGGGCCATGCTGATCTGAGTGTACTGTGTTGCTACCTGGGACTATGGTGACAAGTGAGCCCAGGCTGCTGCCAGGGGCCATGTCTGGGAGCATGGTTCCCCTCAGCCAGTGGCTCGTGGTGCCAACAAAGGCCACATGGATACCTGGGTTCTAGGCCACATTCTGTGTCCATGTTGGTGTTCAAGGCCCATGCCCACTGCTGATCTGGGTGTCCTTCACTACCCCACATGGTCATGGTGTTGTCTGGACCCATATTGTGCTGTGGACCATGTCCAGGTCTGTTCCTGGCAGCAGCCAGGATCTGGCTTGAAGTCCAAGGCACATGTTATCACAGGGCTTTATAGGAACCATGCATGCTGAAATCCTAGTGCTGTGTTGAGCCAGCCCTGCTTCTCATTGGCCCTGGGATAAGCCAGTCTTGTCCCTTACTGGATCCTGCATCAAGAGACCTGTCCCCACTCCCCATGGAGAGAGTTGGCTCTCGGCACTCAGGAGAGAGAACCCTGTCCATCACCACAGGCATGAGAGAGCTGGTTCTGTACCTCACTTGAGCAGGGCCACCCCAGAGGTTGGACTGACCAACTCGGCTACCACCCAATCCCACACCATGGGTCTTGGGTTGACCCACCCTAGCCATCTATCTAGCCCATCTATGACCTGCTTGAGTGAAGGGACCGGTCAAGAGGAGTTCACTGAGGGTTCATTGATGACGGTGTGCCAGAGGCCTTGAACCAGACCAGACTCATTGCAATGGGCATTTTGTGGGTGGGGCTGATTGGACAAGAGGATACACTGCTTGACACACCACAGCTCCAGATGCCGCTAGGATGACTGAAGAGGTGTTGGAGACAGAGGAGTGAGGTGGGCTTTTTGTTGCTGTTTTGTTTTGAATTAATTTTGGGAGGGGATTCTTTTGAGGTGACATGCTGCAATATGGAAGGACTAAAAGATCAGGATTGGGGTGCATGATGTGAAATTCCCAAAGAATCAAAAAAGAATTGTGTTAAAAAGTTCTTCTGCCGGGCAGTGGTGGCACATGCGTTTAATCCCAGCACTCGGGAGGCAGAGGCAGGTGGATTTCTGTGAGTTCGAGGCCAGCCTGGTCTACAAGAGCTAGTTCCAGGACAGGCTTCAAAGCTACAGAGAAACCCTGTCTTGAAAAACCAAAAAAAAAAAAAAAAGTTTCTCTACCATCAAAATGAAGATATTACTCATGCATCAGGCATCCATCTAACAGATAATTATTAATAATTTAGTCTTTACTGTAGGCATAGAACTCTTCCCCCCCATGTGCCTAAATCTGTGGCTGACTTGTCACAGATAAAATGAGTAACACCGATATAAACTTGAGCTGATAGTTTGAGGCTCAGCGATAACTGTAGAGGTGAGAACACAAGGTAGCTGGGCACACTGTGCCATAATCAGAGAACCATTATATAAACATTGCTCAGCTCCCTTTCTCAGAATTCTTTCCCATTTTACCCAGTCAGGGACCTAAACAAGGGCACGGAGCCACCCACAATCCTTTACTAGCTGGGTCTTTCCTCTTCAGTTAAATGTTTCTAAAAATACTCACAGGAGAGCCTAGAATTCCTCTATGTGATCACAAATCTAGTCAAATCAGCAGTAAAGAGTATCAGCATGATTGAGGAGGAAAATAAAGAGAAGACTCCCCTCGAGAAGACACCAGTCTCCATTGTATCCCAGCTCCTCCAGATGAAGCTCTCCATTTACACCACATTAGTAAACATGTTTTTAATAGATCTCTTTGCAAATGTTTTAGATATATATTACATCATTTATATTAATTATTTTAGTCATACATTTCAAAAATTAAGAAGCTCAAATTTCTAAATATCGTTATTTGTTCCCATAAAGAAAAATCATATAAAAAGGACTGGATACAAAACCAACAGAGAAAGAAATTATTAGCTGTGTGACTGGTTCTCTTGGGTCCTAATCATATCTCTCTAGGTGTTGGCAGAAGTCATATATTGATAGACTATATAGTCTTAAATGTATTTGGAACGAACATTAGCATCCATTCTTCTTTGCTGCATCCAAATCCTAAATTATAAGGTAACATCTCATAAAAATTAGATATTGGATAGATGCTGTTTGAATTTAATGGCAATGTTTCTCTCACTATTCTTTTATTCAGCTATTAGCACAAATTCCATGTGAATTAACAATAAGCAATGTCGAGAATTCTCTAGCACCCATCAGCATGGACACCAGTATGTTCATGTCAACAGTAACGTGCTCTTTGAATGGCTGATTTCTAGCTGTTTCATTCAAAAGTCATGCAACCAGAATAGCTGATGTTTTATAGACAAAATGTCTAGGGTTTTCTTCCATTAAGATATAGGAGTAGAGCCTTGCACAGTGGCAGGCAATGAAGTTTATCTAAGGCACAATTGTTGCTAATTAGAACACAGAAGTAGAGGGTACAACAGATTGTTAGTTACCAATAACTGAGAAGCTGGAGGATGGATGCAGAAAGACTCAAGTGATTACATATACTGCATATCTGTTTGAAATTTATCACAAAACGTTCAATTACATGGAGTGTCACCAAAAACTTTTACTGCTGCTTATTCTAAATGGTAAAAAATCTATCACCATGCTTGGGAACAAGTTTTTTCTCTAAAGAAACGCCAAATATAGTTTTCAGTACATCTTCTATTTCTTCCTCCTTCAGACTCTTAAATTCTACAAGATCTATGTTGTCCTTATAACTGAATCTCCTATAGGTGAGGGTGGAGCCCACCAAACAGTGAACCCCCTCTGGGGTCTGCAAGGAACAAAATGACTTGCTTGTAAACACAGATGCTGGCGACGTCTGGAGGTAGATATTCATGGACTCGAAGTCCTCAATAGTGCGTGGCTCCAGAGTGAAAGAGTAGATTTTCCGATATTCGCTCTTCTCAAGGAGGTCGGAGTTAACAAATTCTTGGTTTGGAATATACTGCTCTCTTCTGATTTGGTCCAAGTACCAGGTTCCATTCTCTTCCGTCAAACGGAAGATGGCAGGCACCTGAGGCTGATCCTTCCCAGATGCTAATTCTAGAGGTTCCCACATCTGGTAAGAACGTCCAAATCCAGCATCAACAATATAGTTCCTGTCACTGATGGTCACCTGGACCAGAAGGTGAATCATACCAGTGCTGTACTTATTAGCTGGAGCGTTAAAGACGTAGCCTCCCAACATTGTGGTTTCAAAGCCCATTTTAGTCAGAGCCCAGTACAGGAGATGATTAACCTGGAGACACCACCCACCCCTCTTCTTCCTTACAATTTGATCAAAGATGGCCTCTAAGCTCAGCTCCATGGGCTCCCCGCAATGGATGTTCAAGTTCTCAAAGGGAACAGCTCGTATCTGGTGTTGAAGGATTTCAGTTAATGTCTGCAAGTCCAGTTTGTTCCTGGAGTTCTGATAACCAATTCGTTCAAAGTATGCTTCAATGTCCATGGTTCGCTAAGGCAAGGAAAACAATCCAAAACAAATATTACTACTAAAGTGGAATAAGTACAGTCAAAACTCATTTTCAGTTTATAAATACAGACAATGCTTACAACAATCTATGTTTATTTTGTCCTATTAAATGAACCGACACAGGATCAATGTTCATAACACCTAGACACGTGTAGAATACTCTCTGTGTACCAGGATGAATGTTTTCTCATTTCCTTCAAATACAGGCTAAGTGTTGAGGCAGACGATAAACTGCTTAGAGGTAGGGTGCTCTGTAGCCTTTCCTGTCTATGCTCAGTACAGGCGCCAAGTAAGAAGAGCCAGACGAGGGTAAGTAACAAAAAGATTCCACTCAGAATCCATTAAAATAGGCGTCTGCACAGTTGCCTATAGAATCAGAACTGTGCACCACGGTACACAGTTGTCATGGTACCACTTACATAAGCATTAAACATCTAACACCCAGAAAGAACAAACAGAATTTAGTTAGATGTCCCCAGCACCTGTTTGCCTCCTTGCTCGGATTTGTATGGAATCTATGGGGGAAGCGAAGAGACTGGGTGGTGGCTAAGGCATGACTAGGCAGCTAGCTGACTGTTGCTTCCCCAGGACTGGGAAAGAAGGGTGAGATGATAATGCACGGAGGATGGGACTGGAGCAAACACTTGGAAACCATTACAGGCATCACAGTGAGATTGCAGAAACCGTGGAATAAGTAACAGCCAGATTTTGTTTTTGGTTTCAAGACCAAGTTTTGAGTTGGAATTCAGATTTAGTAGCTGTAGGTTCATTATAATTAAGTCAGCTTTTGCTAGGAGCTCAACACTAGCTATATGTTGTAAACAAATCATACCTGGGTATAATTGTGACTAAATATATTTCAGTTGTATACTGATGAAGCTGGGCACAAGGTAAAATCTTGTGAGTTCCTGGAGTGGAGTTGGTAGGGAAGGAGATGTGTGAAAAATGTGATTAGTTTTACACGCAGGCTAACAGAGTCCCCGTAGAAGGACAGACCCTCGCTTCAGCCTGATCATCAGTATAGACAGGACTTAGATAAGGTGGGAGAACATACTTAGATCCTTTGAGATTTCTTAGAAAATGCTTTTTTATATGTATCAGTTCAAAGTAGGCTGTTGGCTTTAATTCAAACAGTATCAGAATGTTTCTTCTTCCTGGTACAAACTCTAGAAAGGAAAGTTTAAAAATGAACTATAACATGGGCTGGGAGGACGGCTTAGAGAGAGGAGAGCACTTGACTCCAAGCTTGAAAACCTGAATTTGATCCTCATAACTTGGAAGATGGATAGAGAAAACCAGCTCCCACAAATTTTCAGCCCCATACATTATGGTATACAGTCCCCAAGTAAATGTAAAATGCTAAATTGGTATTACTTTTCTTTAAAGAAAGGGGTAGTTGTTTGTAGCATAAATTATGTTACAAACATAGAGTATGAACTGCATTGAAGTAAACCTCTGAGCTACATAGGGAAGCCTGTAGAAAGTGTGATGTTGAAAGATGGTAGTACCATGATTGGTTCTCAGCCTGGGACTTCCAGAAGTACCTGGATGTTCTCCTAAGTACAGGGTTCAGAACCAGCAATACACATCATTAGTTGGCATAGGAACAGCAAAGAGAGATGAAGCCTGTTTGATGTCCCTGATTACAGTTTGTACAGTGGCCTTCCTTGAGGTGACAGCTACAGCAGAGGACTAAGGGCAGGAAAAGACAGTGACAGTCTTAATGTGGTTGCCATCAGAGAAGGAAAGGGATGTGGTAATATCCTGTTTGTACTCTAACAAAGTTGTCTGAAGATCAGAAGGTAGAGCTAGCCACTAGTTAACCATAGAGGTCTGGAGGTCTGTACAGACAGACAGGAAGTGATATGGCTGTGCATAGATAGGAATATAAGGTGGGAGGAGAGGGGAGCTCTGTCTCTTTTTAGTCTGAGGATTTTGTAGAGGTAAGAGCTCTAATGGCTGGCTGCTCTGCTTCTCTGATCTTTCAGCTTGCACCCCCGATATCTGACTCCAGGTTTTTATTATTAAGACCAATTAGAATTCGTGCTACAGAGGGACAACTTCCTTGTGGAAGACATGTCACCAAGCAATCTCCTGTCACATTTGATTCTCTCGCCTCTTCTGATATGAAGTCCAAACCCGATTCTGGATAGACACACCAAGAGGCTGGCACTAGCAGAAGAGATATGAGGTGCACGTCCAAAAGAACTAGTGGGAAAAAGGACTAGAAGTTCTTCATAGAGGTGACAGACACACAGTGACTGAACAATGTGGTTTATGCAAAGAAACACCTCAAACTTAGACTTATTAAAGACATAAAGCAAGATATTACATTAATTATGATAAAAAGTACTCTATAGATAGAACATAATAACACACCGAGAATGCAGAAAGATAGCTTGATGGTCAAGACTAATGGAACAATAAAGTTAAATGCTCATAGACACAAAGAGCAACCAAAGTTTCTGAAATGGAAAGTGTAAAATTAGAATAGAAAAAAATATATGACGTGAGATGTGTGTGTATGAAAATACTGCAGGAATCACATCAGAAAGAGAAGTGAGATAACATTCCAGGAAAAACTGAATTCTATGTACATGACATGTGACTATATCTATTTAAACGTTTGAAATCTAAAATTATGAAGAGCCATTCAAGCATCTGTCAGAGAAATAAATAGCTCCTCATCAGGAAGATATCAGCTTGGCAACAGAATGTTCCACAGAAGCAAGCAAAGGTAAAATAATAGAACCTTGTCTACAAAATACTGAAGGGGCACGCAAGTTGTGCTTGGTATTCTCTTCACATTCCACTGAATGAGAAAGTCTCCAGGCACTCAGAGACAATCTCAAACGGGAAAGGACTGGACAAACAACTGTGAGCTATCCCGGTAAAGTGCTTCCTCCTTCCCAGCCAGTGGAGGGATAAGTGAAAAGCAAAGCCAAGAAATAGAGAGGGCAGCAAGCTGGGATGCTGTAATCATCGGCTCCTTTCATACAGGGAAGAGCAGAGAACACATTGTGGTTCCAGATCAAGCCACTTTGTCTGATAGAGAAATAGATGGAAGTCAATCATTAAGCTCAACGTAGAACTGACCAGAAGTAGGAAGACCCGATGAACCATTACAAAGTCAACCTAGGAATATCTGATTTTGCAATAACTAATGTGAGTTGACAATTCCTATGTTAGACAGCACAGACCTCAACCAGTTCAGTGTTCCCGTGGGCTGTGGCTAGTGAAATCTTTTCTAATACTCTCCCTGACAAGAACAAAGGTCGTGTTTGAGGAGTCAAGGTAGAGAGCCCTCAGAGATGGGTTGGAAGCTTCTGATGGCAAAGTCTCTGGCTTTGTTTATTGTTTATCCCATGAACCACAAACACTGGAGCCACCCAGTCTAAAGGCCATACCGAGGCTCTGTAGCGGATGGTTAGCTATTTTCTGTTGCCGTGATTAAACAACAAGCAAACAACCCAATGGAAGAAAGCTCAATTTTGGATGGCAGTTTCAGAGGCACCAGTCTGTGCAGAACTGGCTTCATTACCATGGGTTTGCATTGAGACTGAAGTACACGACAAGGCAAACATGCTCACCTCATGGTGGCCGAAAAGCAGAGGCAAAGAGGAAGGAAAGAATGTCAAGACAGACCCTTATGGCAGTACCTCCAGTGGCACTTGCTCCAATGAGGTCCTGATTCCTAAGAGCCCACTCAGCTGTGAGCTCGGTCCATTGAGGAGGTGAGCATCCTCACAATTAAATCACTGCCGAATAGCACCAGCATCTGGGGTTCAGCCTTCGATATCTGAGCTATTTATGGGGACAGTTTGTATCCAAACCTTAAAGAATGAATCCCTAACCTAGATAATGTATTGACATACAAGGCAGAAATGTATGCAACAGGGAAGGGCAGAGTTGGATTGCACTCCTTACCTAAAATGAGAAAAATACACATAAGAAAATATGGCTGGTGAGATGGCCCCATAGAAAAAGGCACTTGCTGAAAAACAGACAGATGGGTAATAATAATGATAATAACAGAATAATGTTTTGAACACAGCATGATTCACATGAAGCCCTTACACATACTTCTGTCTACCATGTGCACTGAAGAATAAAGAACATGGCATGCTTGTGCCCCCAAAGAGGGCACAAGAGCTTGGAGAAGATTTACAATCAAGGTGAGGTTGTGAGGAAGGATCGTCAGTAATTCACTTAGATCTGCAAATTCTTTTTACCACTTCCTGCACATCTGTGGCATGGCTTGTATGCTTATATTTACATAAAGCCCTGCACCCTGTATTTTATTAGGGGACTCCTCAATGGCTTCTGGGGCTTTCTTGCTTCTTTTGCTAAAAGGTGTAAATGGCAAACCTAAATAAATGTCCTCCCAGCTCTGGGCCAAGGACACATTGGCACAGGGGCTCTGCACAGCTTCCTTGCTCTTGTGTGGACAAACTAAGAGTTATAAACATAGGCAGAGCTGCCTGTCCCCAGCAGTTTTTTCATACGTGTAACTCTGCCCCAACATCTGGTTTGAGGGAATTTCCATTTGGCTATCTTCAAGTTTGTTCCATGGAACTATGTATAAGAAGGTTAGCATACATAAGGTAAGGAACTTCTAGAGGGCCTGCTGCCACAGGACTGCAGATCACGGGGATATGTATTTAGTCAAATGATCCATATGCGATAGTTATACCAGCTGCTGTCATTTGTCCCTAAATGACACAGCACAGCACACCACTCACAAGTTGTCCTTTTTAGACATCCTGTCCCCCCACCCCCCACCAGAGAACAGGTTGGTGCAGAGAACTCTTGTTGCTTTAGCGCTGCATCTTTCTAATAAAGGAGTGATTTTCAATTGTTTTAGTAAGACAACTCCTTATTCTTCCCACGATGGACTTGTGAGCAAGAGGCCAACAAAGAGAAGCTAGAGATTAATCCAGAAGGAGATATGAGTAGCATATTGTAATGCTGGAAGCAGGAGATACCATTGAGGGGACGCTACATTCACTGCATGGATTACCAGCAATACTCAATGAAGAGCTATGATGAAAACGAATGGATTGCTTGCAATTTTGGATGTGTAGGCCACCCCCTCCATATCCTTTTTCTCTTTCATTTTTGCTATGAAAAACAACATCCAACTCTATTGACAACCACAAGCAAAATAAATAAATAAATAAATAAATAATAATCTTTGATTAAATGGATGGAAGAGACTACACTTGTTGACCTTGACCTGGATGTGTGCAAAGAGCACCAGCTACCTGCCCTTAGGTTATAGCAAACCTACCTGGCACCCGTGGCTTCCAGTACAGGCCACCAGCAGCTAGGCAAAGGTAGGAGAGCTTCCAGGAAAACAAAACCAAAGGGAAAGAGAAACTAGGGCCACAGTTGAACATAGCATAACCACATAGTTAGTCTGTGGTAGGTAGCTTAAAAAAAAGTTGGCATATTTTTTTCTTTTTTCTCTTTTTGAAAGACAGGGTGGAGTCAGTTGCCTGAGGCAGTCAAAGGAGGGGCTAGAGAGAGGGAAGAGCCCTTATCAGAAAAGAGCCAAGCAATGTTGTTGACATTGTGCCCACAGTATAGAACAGAGTTCACAGCTAGAGGCCAATAATCCTGGACGTTTGTAGATGCTGGCGCCTCGCTGCTGTGTAATCTTTCAGTCTTGTTCAGAGGTAGCAACTCAGTCTGGGTTCACAGGAAGTAGTTAATTTCTGACGTTATTGACAGCTCCTAAAAGACCCTCCAGACGAGCCCTTCTTCAAGCATGACAAAAATTCCTCCGTAAACCCCCTAGACATGCAGTGGTCAGCATCGTTAAAATTATCCAAGGGGATTCAATTAAAGAGTTCTTAAGTGCTCCACACACCTCTTTATCTCTCACAAACCCTTTGAGTAGCACTACTCGTGTGCTCGTGACTAATAAGGAAATAGTACTAAACGGCTCTCGAAATCTCTCTAAAAGAAACTGCTGTGGCTGTCACCCACTTGAACAAAACATTGTTAGAATCACCTGTGTGCTACAAAGTATTTATAGCATGGGTTCCAGGTCTGTGCCACCCAAACTTCCTCAACAACCTCAGGATTGGAAATTCACGGCTGAGTTATGCTGTTTTCTCCTGGTCTTCCTCTTAGGAGAGGAGGGAACCCCGATCTCCAAGTCTATCTGGAAGAACCCACTTACCCAGCTACTAGGACCGCGGCCAGGAAGACCAGGAAGCAGGCTGAGAGGTCTGCAGAGGAAGTGCTTTCATTGGCTGTCCAGGTTGATCCGTCCCCCTATGCCTGGCCATAGCCAGGCCAAGGATCTCTGGGAAATGTAGTTGTAAGGTCTCACTGCCCCTGGCAAACTCTCAAGTTTGAAAAGGGGGGAGCTATCTTAGTATTTCTGAGTTCACACTCTGTCGGAGCCTGTGGGAAGTCAAAGCTTGAGAAGGGCGCAGGGAAAGCAGATGCAGGACATAGAGGAGGAAGCGATAGCCACATTCACACTCCCAGTAAAGGAATCCTTTTCTATTGATATGTTTTCCTTTTTCTTTCTTTCACCTCTCACCTTCAGGTCCTTCTGCTTCTCCCGCAAAGGCACTGTGGAATGTATATGACGTGTGTCCGTACCTGTGTTGTACACAGGGCACGTGTTTTATGGTTGTATTTCAGCGGTCTTTGATTTATAATGATAATGGTACAAAATGCTTGCTGCTTCTTAGCTCTTTCCCCTGTCCACTGTATTTTAAAGACCCTTCAGTATCAATCCTCTGTGTTATCCCTTTGGCTCACACTATTCATATAATCTGGGTAAACAGAATAGATTTTTAAATTTAAGCTTCTGGGGGCTGGGCTTGAGGAGGAGAGGTGAGTTACAGAACCCATATCTCCACTTTTTGTCTGCTCAGCCGGGTCACTCTGAGGCATGCAATGCCTCTCAGTGTGCTTCTGAGGGATTTCGCTTTGTTTGTTGATGACAACTATTTGTTTGCAAACAGCTTATTTATTTTTATTCCTGCACTAGCACTTCCCAACTATTATATTGCTACAAGCAACCAACCAAAACAAAAACAGAAAAATTGCTATGCTGTGGCCGCTGCCTAGTCCTAGCACTTGGGAAGAGAAGGTAGGACAATCAAAAACTCAAGGCCATCCTGAGTTACGTGGCAAGTTCAAGGCCAGCTTGGGCTACGTAAGACCAGTCCCCAAAGACAAAACAAAACAAAACAAAACAAATCCATCCTTGTGGCAATATAACCTGTACATTTGGTAATATCCTGGCCCATGCTTTTCTGTTAACCTTAATATGATCATGGCCAGTTGAAGACTGAAGGATGCTGGATTCTCCCATGTTAGCCAGAGCCCTGGCAGTGGAATCTGCATAGAGAGGAGTATTCAAGAGCACCCTGGGCTGGATTGCTGGGGAGTAATTGGTTTATTGGAAGAGTTATTAGCATCATGGGTATATAGACAAGGGGCAGGAGGGCTCCAAGGAGACTTCAGGCCTCAGCTCCAGGGACAGGCATCATGGCGGGGTCTCTGAAGAGAACAAGAATCTATGTGATAGAGGATGGGAGACGTTCTCAGCAAGAGCCTGCAGCCAGGATCTCTGATTCCCAAGCAGGAGTCTAGGAAGGGTATGGGGAGGAGGATGTATAACATCTATAGTGCCAAAGCCAATGCTTCTCTTGATGTATAACTGCCGCTGGGACTGCCTGTTAGCTAAGGGCTCACATAAAGGAGCCTGTCAATCAGTACCCGTCGCTATGGAGTGAAGGTTGCTGCAAGCACGGTGGCCTGAATAGAGGCTGGATTCCAACACGACACTCTTAGAGAAACCAGCCAGAAAGCATGGTACAGAGAAGTTAAAGGTTCAGATTCGGGGGCACAAGCCAGACTGTACACCTCTGGCATCTGTTCTCATCAACCACGCCGTAGGCAGCTCACAATATGAACAGAATTTTAGCAGGAGTGAAGAAAAGAAAGAGGGAAAGACTTAGAAATAACTGCCAAATCCCAGAGCGAAATAATGTTGTGTGGTAGTGCTGTAAACCAAACTTTTGGCTTATAGTGTAGTGGGCCTATAGACTAATTCTAGCCCTACATTTGTCTTCTGTTTGTCAGGGACAGAATATATTTGCTTCAAATTTAGTTTTATTTCTTGAATCAGATCCAAAGTTCTACCCAGTAATGTGCTCAGGGATTGAACTCTGAGGCCCACTAAGAGCCATGTGTGTTTGCTTGCTTCTCTTGAGCTTAAGTGGAGAAGGGAGGAGGGATATTAGGCAAGGAGGAAAGGAATACATGCCTTACAGATGGCATGTTGCTTATCATATCTCAGTATTTCCAAGAAACCTTTGACTCAGAAGATATTAGCCAACACTACTTTAATAGAGTTAGCAATCAATATACTTCATAAACAATGTGTTCCCAGTAACATATATTTTATAAATCACCTAATTCCAAATATCAGTGTTCCCATAGCTTTAAAAAAAAAGTATCAAATACAAACAGACACATACCACAAAATTAACCCTGGAAGAAATTCCACGCCATGCCATTATCTTGGCAGTTACTCATAGAGCCCCATGCACTGGCTTGAGTTTTGTCTTGGGGACTAGGAAGTTGCCTGGAACTGAACTGATGACTTATTCTTGCTTGCTTTATTCTGATCCTAAGTTGTGAAGGTGGCTTCTTGTATACCTTGGTCATCAGATTTATTCTCGCTGAATTTAACAGTTGTGTTTATTCATACTGAACTACTAGTATAAGGCTTATGTGAGTTCAACTATAAGAGAATGTTTGAAGGTTTTCTCTTGCAAGTGAATATGGCTCCCAAGATAACCACATCTTCATTAAGAATTTTTTGTATGATTAATCTTGAAAAGGATTGTGATTGTATTCATTAAAATTTTATTTAATTATAACTGATTATATTTTTCATGGTAAAATGACAGGACTGCTAAGATTTCTTTTCATAAAATGTAGGAAATAAAAGATACAAATCATTAGTTGATCAATATCAAGTTCAGTGATGATCCTATAAGGACTGTTTTGGATACATCTGCATACATTTCAAATGTTGAAGAAGATGAAATAGTAATGAAACCCAATTTTGCTCCTCACCCTAAATAGTAAAAGACAGGTCACCATTTTTGGGTACAAGCTTTCTCTCCAAAGAAACACCAAATGCAGCTTTCAGTACGTCTTCTATTTCTTCCTCATTTACATTTTTAAACTCCACCAGATCTACATTGTCCTTATAGCTGAATTTCCTGCTTGCAAAGGTAGAGCCTATTAAACAACAAACACCTTCTGGAGTCTGCAAAGAACAAAATGAAGTGTGTACAAACACAGATGTTGATGACGTCTGGAGGTAGGTATTTGCATATTCAAAGTCCTCAATAGTGCGTGGCTTCAGAGTGAAAGAGTAGATTTTCCGATATTCGCTCTTCTCAAGGAGGTCGGAGTTAACAAATTTTTGGTTTGGAATATACTGCTCTCTTCTGATTTGGTCCATGTACCAGGTTCCATTCTCTTCCGTCAAACGGAAGATGGCAGGCACCTGAGGCTGATCCTTTCCTGATGCTAATTCCAGAGGCTCCCACATCTGGCAGGAGCCTCCAAAGGCCGCATCAACAATGTAGTTCCTGTCACTGATGGTCACCTGGACTAGGAGGTGAATCATTTCTTTGCTGTATTTATTGACTGGAACTATGTAAACGTAGCCCCCCAACATTGTGGTTTCAAAGCCCATTTCGGTCAGAGCCCAGTACAGGAGATGATTAACCTGGAGACACCACCCGCCCCGCTTCTTCCTCACTATGTGGTCAAATGTGGTCTCTAAGTCCAAATTCATGGCTTCTCCACAATGCATGCTAAGATTCTCAAAAGGAACTGTTCGCATCTGGTGCTGAAGAACTTCAGTTAGTGTGTCCAAGTCCAGTTTATTCGCTGAGTTCTCATATCCAATCCTTTCAAAATATGCTGCGATGTCCATGGTCCCCTAAGGCAAACAACATGAAACCAAACAAACATTACAGCAGTTCCTTGTGGATGTCCTGGAGTCAGCTAACTGTAGCTAGAATGTACTATTAATATGCACGTATGAACAATGCCTGCACATGTCTCATCAATAATCATATTGTTTCTATTGCATTACTGGCTTTTATCTGCAGGTCATCAAATATTCCCAGTGACCCTTGAAGGAGAGCTTTGCTATTTATTGTGTTTTCAAGATTTTGAAGTTAGAAAGTCAGATTAAATGAGCAGTCAAAAGTCTAACAGTTTAGATGTGGTCTCCTTGGTGGTATGGTAGACATTGCTGCTGGCACCCTGTAAAAATAAACTTCTAAACAGTTATTCACTGTGGTGGTTTGAAAGGAAATTACCCCCACATGGAGTGGCAATATCAAGAAGTGTGGCCTTGTCGGTGGAAGTATGTCACGGTGGGGGCAGGCTTTGAGATCTATTTCTCAAACTTCCTTCCACATGACAGTCAATTGACTTCCTGTTGCCTTCTGGTCAACATCTGCCTGCATGCTGCCATGCTCCCTATCATGATGACAATGGGCTGAACCTCTGGAACTGTAAGATACCATCTCAACGAAATGTTTTCTTTGTAAGAGTTGCTATGATCATGGTGTCTCTTCACAGCAATAAAAATCCTAACTAGGACATTCATGAGCATGGAGAATTGTGTAGCAGAGAACACAGTGGCCATGCCGAGTGCTCCACTCCACCACTCCATTTAACTGAATGTTATGCACAAAGCTACCTACTCAAAGATTTGCACTGATGGGCCGACCCACTCCTTCATTCAACAAGTGCTTTACTGAGCTGCCCACTATTGATCTAGTGTTTCCTTGCCCTCTCAAACTTTGCATTTTAGTGGGCATTAAAATAATATACATAAAGTGAACTGAGTAAATTTTTTTTGGTTTTGGCTTTTTTGAGACAGGGTTTCTTCGTAGCTTTTGGTTCCTGTCCTGGAACTAGCTCTTGTAGACCAGGCTTTCCTCGAACTCACAGAGATCCGCCTGCCTCTGCCTCCCGAGTGCTGGGATTAAAGGCGTGTGCCACCACCGCCTGGCTGAGTAAATTTACTTTTATAAAACAATGTGGTAACTGTCCACAGAATAACTAAAATGAGAAAGAGGAGCAGGGAAAGCTTTTCTCTGAAATAATGTGGACAAAGCAAGCCTCACTCACACATGAAGGGTGCTGTACAAAGAGACTGGGCATGTGTGAGGAAGGTGGTTCCTAGCAGAAGGAAGAGGAGTCTTCGCTGAATGCTCTAGAAAGCAGGTTGGCTGTGGAAGATGTGTGAGAAGAGTGGACTGAGATGAGCCCTCGCTCTTACCAATGACTTGATGGCGAGTGGGGACCTGGTGAGCTCTGCTGGAAATGAGTATAAGTCACAGAAGGCTTAGAGGAGTGTTGTTGCTCCGTGACAATATTTGATGTGCTCAAAAGCGGTTTTCTGAACCACGGTCCATGAAAATGCAGTCAGTAGTGCTAATTCAAAACAATGACACTCAAGTACCAGTGTCTGCCTCACGACATGCGCATCAAATGTATCAGTGAGATGTCAGTGAGAGGCTAATGTTCTGTAGCAGGGCAAAATCTACTGAGATGATGGGGGAAAGCAACAGCAACAAAGACTGTGGAAGGGAAATGAAGAAGTAGGCGCTAATGCTATTAGCTGTCAGGTGACGCGGACTCCCCGCCATCCCACTTCCATCAGTCTGTTCAGAAAGGGTTGGCAACCTGCCACCCAAGAGCCTTACTTTGATGAGACTCTGAATAGGAGCGAAGAACACAGGTTCTGAGTGAAACCCTTTGCAATATAGTACCCTCGGGAAGGACACGGTACACAGGGCCTGGCCCTGGCTCAGTGGTGATCACCGAAGCCTTCATCTGTCACATGGTCACGGCATTTCCCTTTGTCACGCAGCTACCCTTCCCACCTTCTCTCCCTAGTTTTACCATCACCCTTCTTTGGCATTTGGACAACCTCTAAAATCTATTATTCAGGCCTAGAAAGAACAAGTGGTGTTTGTCAGAACATCCTAAACTCTCCCTGGCCCCTATCCCAGAATCTGCACTAAGTATGTTAGGAAGACAGAGGAAGATTGAACCAAATGGGAAAGCGTAGTTAGCCAGCATGCTTTGTACTAGGGAATTATATTTCTTTAAAAGTGCGATCTTTATATTTAAGGCTTTCATCATCCCTATCCCTGTCTACCCCTTCTTCCCCACTCCCTTATCCCCGCCCCCCACATCTTCCATGACATTAACAAAAGTCTCCTGTAAGATAAAATGCCAAACTGTATTGATTGAAGCTCCATCAGAATGAAATTTGCTAGGGACCTTGATACTAGTGACATCTTGTAATCAATCCATACTTTGGGTAGCCTCTGTCCAAGCATATTTTAATTACCTATTATTGAAGCTGAGATTTAAAATGAAATGCTGAAAACACTTATAAACTAGTTGCCAAGAAACTCATAAGGGAAACACGGCTGAATCCACATGATGCCTTGCAGCATCTCCGTTAAGCAGCCGACTCCTTCTTTTCCACTTCATCATTAACATGAGAAGACTAAACGCGGGTGGAAGGAACACAGTAAGGGGAGCCTGCTGAGAGTTATCATGCTCTTCATACCTGTCCTGGTAAGCTTAATGTGGGCTGATTGTCAGGGTTAGCTCAGGCGTCGTAGGATCTTTCTTCTTCTTGTGAAAACTGTAGAAATAATTAAAAATAGCTTCAAATATATATAATGGTTTTTCTTTTAAAAACACCATCTTTTTACCTCTATGTGTCTGTGTGTGCCTTCTTCAGTTTATGTGTACCACATGCCCACAGGCAGCTACAGAGACAAAAAGAGGACATCAAATCCCCTGGTTGTGAGCCACCTGATGTGGGTGCTGGGAACTGAACCCAGGGTCTCTGTAAGAATGCTGTTATTGCTGAGCCATTTCTCCAGCCCCAACAGAGTTCTCCTTAAGAACAAAATGGTAGTTTAATATGGAACACAAGTTCTGAAAAAAAATCCCTAAATATTTTGAACAGAGGGAGTGGGCAAAATAGTGAAGGGGACATATGATATACACAAGGACATTTATCCACAGGATTATTATGGGAGCTGGGAGCACCATGACAGTCTCTAAGTTGTGAGGTCGAGAAGTCATGAGTCATCTGCCAGCCAACCAGATGCCCAGTTGCCGTGGGACAGCAAGGATACACCAACACCAGTAAGCAGCCACAGCTCCTGACCTTCCTGCAGGACATGATTATATTTGAAAATGCTGGAGCAGGAAAACAAAGTAATCTATTCATAGAGGTGGAGAATATAAAAGTAGCCACTTACACAGAGAATCTCCACAAAAAAGTCTCTTGTCTACTTCATTGACTTTCCCTTCCTCTGGCAAGACTGAGGAGTCTGAGACTAGCAACCGTCAGACGTCACACCAGCTGCAGCAGACTTGAGAAGTGTACATAGAGTGGAGAGACAGATATATGACCATAATGACAAACAGAGGAAAAGACACTTTGCTATTGGGGGAGGAAGACAAGACAGACACGCAAAGAAACTTCCAAACCTAGAAAGACAAGCATTGGAACCATTAGACGAAGAAACGGAACAAAAGAACAAACTTCCTTACAGGTATTTGACTGTACAGAATCTTAATAACCAAAAGTTAAACAAAACCCAATAAAATACCAGGTTTGGGGCTAAGAGACGGTTTAGTCTGTAAAGTGCCGGCCACATAAACATAAGCACAGACCCGAGGGCAAATCCAGAGCACTGAGGATGGATCTGTAACCCCAGTTATGGGGCGGGGTGGGGTAGGGCCTGGGGATAGATGGATTCCTGGTGTTCACTGGCCAGTCATCCTAACTAATCAGTGAACTCCAGGTCTAGTGAGAGACCCTGTCTCTAAAACAGAGGTCAATGGTGGCTGAAGAAGACACCTGAGGTCAATCTCTGGTCTCTGTATCCACACAATGAACATGTGCCAAATGAACCCATACTTAAGCAAGAGGGTGAGGTAACTTTCTTTAGCACTTTGGACTTCACCCATGGCCCTGTTGCTTTGAATCTGTGGTGGCAAAATGCGACATGGCAAGATCGTGCGGTGTACAAAGTTGCTTAATCTGTTCACTCTGGAAAACAAAGAGAGAGACAGGACAGGAGCAACCTCTGATAAGCCTCATCAAAGAGTGCACCCTCCATGGTTTGAAAGGTCTGTGACCTTCAAATCAGAGCAGGAGCTGCCATAAAACCTATAGCAATGTGCCTACAGTCCTTATTCACACCACAGTGTTCTTCCCTCAGCTCCTCTTAAAATGCAAAAATTATCTTCTCCATACCCAAGACCTCTAAAGCTTAACTGTCCAATATCACTCAGAAGTCCAAGTCAGAATTCTCCCCTGAGACTCCAGGCTGCTGAGCTGGGAGCCACTGTGAAATCTTAAATGAGTTATATGTTGATAAACAATAATCCGGAGTTAGTGTTCTCTGGAAATCAGAGGACAACCTGAGAGAACTGGTTCTTTCCTTTTACCATGGGGTTTCTGGGTATGGAACTCAGATCATTAGGCCTGGTGGCAGGCACTCCATGCCACCCACTCAACGATCTTGCTAGCCCACCTTCTTACATTTTTATTTGAAAGACCAGAATCACCTCAAGACACTAAGGTCTGCCACTGGTGCCCATTAGACCCACGGAGAGACTGAGCTTCCGTTGTTAGCAGTTTAAAAAATCATGAGGTAATCTAAGAAGGTTCCAGAGAAACAAAGACAGAAAGACTTCCTGAGATGTCCTTTCTTATCAAAAGATTCTGCCCTAGAAAATATTAGAGGCAATTTTTCATCCTTACAACATTGAGATTAAAGGGATGGTGATCTAGCTCTTTCCAGGGATGTCCCCAAGGTATCTTTTTTATTGTCCCAGTGAATTTTTATGAGACCCCCAGAACTGTACCTTTTATTCATAAAACTTATGAATATGCGCCTGTCATGGCCAAATTACAAGTTTTCCATAACTTGCAGTTTTGTTTCTCACTGAGCTCAGGTCCACTGTCTGGCTGCAATCACTCATGACATCTATGTCACTTCCTGAAGTCTGTGTTGCCTTGCAATCTCCTCCATCTAGTGAGTAATCCAGTCAGATCCAAACTCACCCTAACATACAGCCTCAGGGGATCATCTGACATGGCGTGACCTGGGTGGCTAGTCTAATCCCCAGTAGATCCCTCCTTCCTCTCTGAAGCCCCGGGAGCATATCATTGCCCACATTTCCATTTGTATTTGGCTCTTCTAAGACCACAATGGTCACATGTTAAGATCTGCATGGCGATCTCTTGGCATTGTCTAGAAGGCATCTCCAAAACTCCCTGAAACTCCTGAGACAAATCCCAAGCCTCTGAAACACACGGACACAGTAGCGGCAGCGAATCCTCAACCCTCAAATTCATTTGCTCTTAGTCAGTTACATCTCCTGCAACAAAATATCTGAGGTAAGCAATTAAAACTAAAGGATGCTTTAATTTATAGCCTAGTTTTGAGCCAATGGTCCCTTATGCCCACTGTGTTTGGGCCCAACAGGAGACCACGCTTCATTGAAAGCAGCATTTGGAGGAACCAGCATTAGGGAAGGAAGTCAGAGAAAGAGGAAGGTGGAGGTTTCAGGATCTTGCTCAAGGGTGGGCCCAGCACTGGCAAACTGACTGAAGTTGCCCACAAGGCTCTACCATCTCCCAGGGGCAGAGCAGGCTTCAGACCACAGATTTAGCACATGTATCTTTAAGACCATAGCATCTCATGTCTAAGAGATGCTTTATAGTCACACTGAAGGCCAATAAAAGACAACTGGGTACCAGAGCAGAAGAGAAGCAGAAGAGAGAAAACAAGTCCCTTCATACCATGGAGGGGGAGAAAGGGAAAGTGGGGCAGAAAGTACATGTGAGGAGAAACACAGGCATGTTGGGAATGGAAAAGAAAAAAGAAGAAGCCGTGCTCTGATAAACAAGAAGGACACAACTCTGGAAAAGTGTGGTGCTGCTGTAAGACTTTAAGACAATCCTGAAGCCATTTTTGACAATTCTGAATCCTCTCAGCCTCTGTGCCATAGTGCTTCCCCTCCTCCCCTGGGAACCAAGGACCTAACAGCTACACATGCACGTACTCAGTTCCTGAACAATTACCCATATACGTTTGCTTTGGTTTGGTCCCCTGGGAAACGGGGTCAAAATGACCTCTTACCTCATCTGATCTGGCAACAGCTCTCCAGTCAATTATTGGTAATAGCCCTTTCAAATAAGCCAATCAGAATAGTCAAAGAACAACCTCCCTTGCTTCTTTAAAAGTTGACTGTACCAGCTATTCGAGGTCCCTCGGCTTCCCGAATGCTGGGGGACCCTGTCATGACAGAATTAATAAAATCCTCATGCTTTTGCATCGGCTGTGGTGTATGAGATGGTCTCTGGGGGCGACTCCTTCTCGGTGTTTGGATGCTAGAGTCCAACACTGCAACACGTTGTCATTGCATTCGTGAAATGCAGAGGGAAAGAGACCCACCTGAGCATGCACCAAAGATAGAGAGCACTTCATAAGAAGGGAGTTCTCCACCCGGCACCAGAATGTTCCACGGGCGTGTTTGGAGGGGAAGTAATGAAAACTCCATCTCCAAGGTAGTGAGGGAAGCTGCTGTCCTCACACACCCCATGACGACTTCGGGAAAGGGGCTGGGGACAGGTGTGCAAAGATCTCAAACCTTACAGAAGTTAGAAGAGAAGTAACTATAAATAATCCCAATGAAGTCCTTCCTCTCCATCGCAGGGAGCACAGCAAAGGCCTGCTGCGAAGGGGTGGTCACTGTGCCTGCTGGCAAGCCTCGTTGTCTTTTAGGGAACAGAGAAGTAAAATATTGGAGCAGGAGAGATGGCTAAATGGTAAAGTCCACTGACTGCTCCTCCAGATGATCCAGTTTCAGTTCCCAGCACCCACTTAGCCGTGCATAATCACCCCCAATTCCACTCCTAGGGTATCTGATACCCTCTTCTGGCCTTAGCAGGTACCAGGCATGTATATGGTGCACAAATATGCATGCAGAAATACACCCATCTGCAGAAAATAAAGTAAAAATGATGGGCTAGCAGTATAGCACAGCTGGTTGAGTGCTTGCCTAGAATGCACGAAGCCCTTGGTTGCATCCCCAGCATGGCAAAAACGAGGTGTAGTCTATGTCTGTGATGCCACCACTCTTGAAGTAGAGATAAGAGGATGAGAAATTCAAGTTCAGAGCCAGGGAGTACAAGGCCAGCCTGGTACCTGTGAAACCCACATCAAAACAAACAAACAAACAAACAAACAAACACACAAACAAACAAAATCAAAAATGATACCTGAAGACTACAAAAGACCAGAACTGAGCCGGGCGGTGGTGGCACACGCCTTTAATCCCAACACTTGGGAGGCAGAGGCAGGCGGATCTCTACGAGTTTGAGATCAGCCTGGTCTACAAGAGCTAGTTCCAGGACAGGCTCCAAAACCACAGAGAAACCCTGTCTCGAAAAACAAAACAAAACAAACAAACAAACAAAAAAAGACCAGAACTGGAAAAATCTGGTCCAGTACTGTCACACTGGAACTATCGAAAGATCAATGTAAGGATATTCAAATTAAATAGCTCATTTGAGCAAATAGCAACTGAGAAAGTAAGCCAGAGGCATTAGATCCCATGCAGTTCTAGAAAAGACAAAAATGCAAAGGAAATACACTCGATTAACTAAAGAAGATGGTCCAGAGACTCCAAGGCTTCCGACTGGAAGCATGCACTCCGGTGGCTTCTCAAAAGTCGCAGGGCAGAACTTACCTGATTAAACAGCTGCAGCCCAGGCTAAAGAGTGATTAGCTATAATGAAACAGGGAGGGTTGGAGCTGTTAAGAAGCTGGCGAGTACACTCCTTGCCCAGAGCAATCACAAAATACTTAGAAAGCACACAGCCCAACTCACAGGAAACCGCTCAGAACTGATGGCCTCTCTGCCTCCAGGGCGGGCACCGACATTAAGCAATCAAGTGGTGGAAACCAAACTCCTAAGGCACCAGAGATGGGGCAGAATTCAGGGTGGAGTCGTTCTTTGGACTGATAGGGGGTGGAGTGGGGAGGAACTTAGAGAAAGAAAACAGCAGCTCAGAAAAGGCCCAGGAGGCTTGTTCTGGTAGTCACCTGACCCATGAGGCAGAAGCAGTTCAGAGCAGAGGACACGGGCCCCTTCTTCTTGGGGCTCTGTACAGTGGAAGGCTCTTTGCTGCTATAGAATTCTGGACTGTGCTCAGGGCTGGCTTCATAGTCTGACCGAAACGAAGTTGATAGTTTGTCCTTGATGGCTCCTGGAGGCCCTTTCCCCTGTTCTTTCCAGCATGCTAGAACTCCGCTGGACAACACAGATGCACAACCTAAAGGAGACTGGACATTTGGGGCCATTGGGAGAGTTTTCCTCAGCTACTGCAGACTGAGTCACTCCCCGCACCGTTAACTGCGCCCTTTAGGACTTTCCCTGTTGGGGACAGAGGACTGGTTCCCTGAGGGAAATACAATTGTAACAGATCTCTGGGAAGATACCTCCTTAACCCTGACAACCTTTTAAGCAAGCACCCTCATTTTACTGTTAGGAAATAGAGTTTTAGACAATCTAAAAGAGTTACTCAAATTTTTACTGGTAGAATGTATCCTGACGGTGAATGTCACCCAGAGGATTTGAGCCAAGCATCCCTTGGACAAGTGATGCTCACCCTTCATAATGCTGCAATTCTCTAAGTTCCTCATGTTGTTGTGAGCCCCAACTGGAAAATTATTTTCGATGCTACTTCATAACTGTAATTTAGCTTCTATTACGAGTCTTTTTTTTTTTTTAAATATTTTTTTATTTATTTATTATGTATGCCCACACGCCAGAGGAGGGCACCAGATCTCATTACAGATGGTTGTAAGCCACCATGTGGTTGCTGGGAATTGAACTCAGGACCTCTGGAAGAGCAGATGGTGCTCTAAACCACTGAGCCATCTCTCCAGCCCCTCTATTATGAGTCTTAATGCAAATATCTGATATGCGACCCAAAGGGGTCTCGACCCACATGCTCTGTGAATATAACAACTTTAGAACTTGCCGTTCAGGCCTCGGTAGACTTCGGCCTCCTGGTCTTCCTATGAAACCCGTGATGCCAGACTTTCAGGTGGTCAGGCAGCCGGGCAGCTCAGCTCAAGGGGTACACCCGGCCTGTCACCAGGAAGTGGTGGCCGGCTGTCCACGCCTAGAGAGGGAGTGCTCATTGGCTGTCCAACTGCCCTGCCCCCAAGGCTCTCTGGGAACTGTAGTTTACGGGCTTCTGGGTTTCCTATTCTGAGAGTGTGCGTGCCTCAGATTGTGTGGGCTCTCGGCCTTTCACGTTGTTCCTGCCCGCTGCGAGCCTGAGATCAGACTATTCTGATGGAAGGTCAGAGTATGGGGAGGGGCCCGGCAAAGCAGATCCAGGACCTAGAGAGGCAGGAGACGCAGGTGTATTTTATTCCCACTACCAGCTACGATAGTCCTATTTTTCCAGTTTCCATCTTTTCTTCCCGAACTCACTCCCATTTACATCTCTACCCAAAGGCAGCAGGCAATGTCAGAAATATATCTATGAGTGTGGCGTCAGAGCCACTTGGCTGCGTTTGCATTTTCAAATTACAGTAAAGACATTAGTCTACAATTCTTGATGCTTCTTATATAACATAGATGGAAAGGTCTATGTTTTAAACATATAAATTTATGTATCCTAAATATATAATATACATATATTTCTATAAGGTGTAACTGCAACCTATACTTACACTACATTTACATATAATTTATATTAGAATACTGAAAATTAGTTTAACTAGGGCATTTAAAAATTGTTTTTATTGCTTCTCTTCACTCTTCTTTCCCGTCTTCCTCTCCTTCCTTGTACCTCCCACACTCAGTAGCCTCCTTTCCATCTTCAGATAACAGAGGATCTTTCCCCTCCTTCCCTCCCTTCTCAACACCTTGTCCTTTTCTCATACTCTCCTATATAATTTCATAATCTACACCCACTGTTACATCTCCTAATTTAAATACGTATAGTCGTTAAAAGTTAGGATCTGCATATGAAAGAGAGCTTGGATTTTTATTTTTTTGAGATTGAATTACCTCACTTAATACAATACTTTCTATTTGTACTTATTTCTCTGCAAATGATTCATAATTCTATTTTCTTTGTATAATTCCATTGTGTACATATGCCACATTTCATTATCCGTGCTTCTGTTGATGGACATCCAGCCTAATTCGATTTCCTTGCTATTGCGAATACAGAATTAATAACTAATTTGTGCAAATATCTCTGTGGTAAGATATAGAGTCCTTTATGTATATGCTCAAACCTAGTCATGTGACAGCACTCTCTTTAGCCTTTTGAGGACTCTCCATACTCATTTCTGTGGTGGCTGCACTAGTTTCTGTTTCCACCAGCAGTGGGTAAGTGCTGTGTTGATGTTCCTGGCATCAAATGTCCTGGGCATTCTTATCATTTCCTGGTGAATAACCTGGAACTCTCTTGCCTGTCACACACACACACACACACACACACACACACACACACACACACACACACACGCTCCTGGTGCAGCAGCACACCCGAGAATGAAATGAGCCGTAGGATGCACATCTGCATTTCCTTTCTGTTCACTTGGGGACATTCTGAGACTTGCACAGCACTTTCTCTTGGTGTTGTTCAGAGTGATTTTTGACTTCTTTGTCAACAGATGACCTCCAACAATCATTGATGTGGGATGAATTAATTAACAAGCACATCTAAGCATAAAGTCTTTCCCTAGTGCAGAGGCAAGGGGAGGCAGGGCTAAAATGTTCTTGAATTTATGATTTGGATCTGGTCCCCCTTTTGACCAAGAATTCAAGGTTCTTTGATGAACATGTTTCAGTTGTCACTTCCTTGAGTCTAGAAATATGACACTTACATTTTTATCAACTTAAACTGACGTTAATGCATTTTTAAATTATGAATTTGCAACTCTGGTTATTATCAAAGTGAATAGGCCCTTCTAGAGATGATCAGCAAAAACTGATAGGAAAATAGGAAGATGGTCTGCTCAGAACTGTAATTAGGGCACAATTAGATCTGAGTCAAGGATCTTGGTGGCTGAGGACAGGAATACATAGACTAGAGGGCTGGGCTGTATCTGGGTGTAGTGGGAGCTGAGGGCTTCTTCCCACAGTCCAGCTCCTGGCTGCCTGGCTAGTTTATGCCCCAAAATAACAACATACAAACTGTATTCATATAAACACTGCTTGGCCCATTTCTATTAATGTGTGTAGCACCCCAAGGTGCGCTTACCGGGAAGATTCTAGCCTATGTCCATCCTGGGCCAGAGCTTCATCACATCTGCCCCAGAGAGCAGAGCTAAGGCGTATGAGCTCACTTCTTCTTCTTCCCAGCATTCTGTTCTGTTTACTCCATCCACCTAAAGGCTGGCCTATCAAATGGGCCAAGGCAGTTTCTTTATTAACCAATGATCTTCCTCCATCATTTCCCCTTTTTATGTTTAAACAAAAAAGAAAGGCTTTAACTTTAACATAGCAAAATTACATATAACAAAACAGCTATCAAGTAAAAATTACAATATTTACATCTATTTTATCTTTATCATAACTAAGGAAAACTATAACTATAACTAACTATTCTTCAACTCCATCAAAGACTCCAGAAAGATACAATATTGCCTAAGCAAACAAGAAATAAGAAACTTACAAAACTCTAGAAATCACAGAGACATCTTACTGCCTGGACAGTCACCCAAAGTTCCTCTGTACCATTGGGGCATCTATCTTCAGCCTACAGGCCCATAGTATCCAACAGACATTTCCATGAAGCAGGAAATTTTAAAGACAGTTTAGTCATTTTCTGCTGTGTCCTGCAGAATGCCTTGCAGACTCTTTCATAAGTCAGGAACCCCGAAAGACCATCTCACCTTTAGGCAAGTTCAGCAGTCCTCTCTTTGTGGGTTCCTTGTGTCCAGTTTATGCAACAGTCCAGGCAAGAACAGTTCCTTGCCCAAATGGCTATCAAACTCTATAAGGTGCCTCTTCGATGCCCAGCTTCTTCTTGAAGTAGATTGGTGCTGACAGGAGCAGACATGTCTCATTGTCATGAAAAACCCTAAGTTATTAAATCATTAAATGCCATATTCTGTAGTCTTTGAAAGATATGAAGAATGTCTATCTAACTGAAATATATCTCTCTATATATCTATAAAATCTAACATGACTACAAGCCTAACTATTAACAATGATTATCCATTAACAACCTATATTTTCTAATTATACATTACATTTTCAAATGAACTACACAATCACAATACCTTAATCAATATCAGAAATACATATACATATAATAAAATTGACCTTAAATTTATATCAATGAAGCAAAATTTATATCAATGTAAATTATTCATATCTATATCACATCCCCCTTTAAATGTAAAAGGACATTTATAAACAATATTTGGGAATATGGGCACAGTTATTTCTCTTCAAACTGCTTCCTGCTGAATGGGGGTACTGTTATTTAGGTCTTTTATGGTATAACCTGTGTGCTAGGTTCATCTCAGTCAGCAGTTGAGTGAAGTAATTTTCTGAAGGTGTTCACTGCAACCTTTCAGGAGAGTGTGCTCTATCATACCTAATATTGGGATGGAAGCAATCCACAGGGTCTCATCGCCTGTGAAAACAAAAGAAGAATCTCTTTTCCAAAGTATCGTATCCTTAGGTCCAAATTCTGAAGTCAAGGTATTTTCGTCAAGGTATTTTCAAAATATCTATGTTGGATTAGTTTAGCAGCATTTATAAACAAATATCTTTTAGCAGCTGTTGCTCCTTCCTCAGCATTCAAACAATTCAAAGAGAGCATAATAGCATACAGTATCAAAATTCTCTGTGTATTTTCCATCTTTGTGCAGCTTTGTTTTAACCTCTATTTCATTTACTTTTACTTTTATTTTTTGAGACAGGTTCTCTATATATCTTTGTCCTGGAACAACTCTGTACATCAGGCTGTCCTTGAACTCTCAGAGATCCATCTGTCTCTGCCTCCCAGGCATTGGGATTAAAGGCGTGTGCTACCACACCTTGAAGTCATAGAGGTCAATCTCCCTCTGCCTCCCAAGTGTTGGGATTAAAGGTGTGTACTACCACACCCAACTACTCTCTTTCTTCCTTTTTTGTTTGTTACTTTAAGAACTTTAATTTTTAGCCTGCATATCTTTTAACACACTGTAAATCATTTAACGTTTTTTTTTTCTTTGAATCTTTCTTTACTGTATATCTCTCTTTTTCTGACTACATGAATCTTTAAGGAGAGGGTTAAAGCCGTGGCTTTGACAGCTAGATCCAGCCCATTCCTTATTTTTCCAGCCTCATAGCTGAGGTTCCGACTGTAGCCACAACTCTATGGCGTTTCAAGGTCCCTGTCAGCAAGCAAGCTGCAACAGTATTAAGCAACACTCAACAGCTCCATAGTCAGGACCGCCTGCTTGAAAAAGTCAGAGTTTTCCCTGGCCAGAAGGCTGGCATTTTACAATGGCACAACTTGTTTCCTGCTATGGCTGAAAACCAAAAAGCATGCATTCAGCTTTCCATCAACACTGTTTAAGTGTTTCGTGGCAGGACCTCTTAAAAGAGCTGCAAGGTTTGCAGCTAAAGCTAAGTCAGGAAGCCTCTCGTAGATGAGACCGCTTGCTTGCCTCTAGCAAGCAGAGCAGACCCAAGAAATTGCTGCTACCATGTTGGGTGCCATTCTGTACTGGGAGCTGCGGGCCTCTTCCCACAGCCCAGCTCCCGGCCGCCTGGCTAGCTTATGCCCCAAAATAACAACATACAAACTGTATTCGTATAAACACTGCTTGGCCCATTTCTATTAATGTGTGTAGCACCCCAAGGTGCGCTTACCGGGAAGATTCTAGCCTATGTCCATCCTGGGTCAGAGCTTCATTGCATCTGCCCCAGAGAGCTAAGACGTATGAGCTCACTTCCTCTTCCTCCCAGCATTCTGTTCTGTTTACTCCATCCACGTAAAGGCTGGCCTATCAAATGGGCCAAGGCAGTTTCTTTATTAGCCAATGACCTTCCTCCATCATCTGGGTTTGAGCCCTAAGCTATCTGGTAGACTGTTCATTTCAACTCCCCAGCCTGTCTTGAGTGCTTCAGTGATTTGGGATGGAGCAGAGCTACAGCTCAAGCTGCCATTCACATCCTCCTCACCCCAGAAGTGGGTTAGGGATGGTGGCAGGGAGATACTGGGCCTGCTGCTGCACTCCTTGAATCCCAGTGTAAGGGAGAATTTTGAATGCAAAGCCTTCAAGATGTATAGCCTTGGCTACATAGCAAGACCCTGTGTCAAGAAACAACAACAAATACAGGAAAAATATAAAGAATGCCATGTTTAACTTAAGAAGGGAAGGAAGAAAGGAAGGAAGGAAGGAAGGAAGGAAGGAAGGAAGGAAGGAAAGAAGAAAGGAAGGAAGGAGAAAGGAAGGAAGAAAACACAGTCTTAGACTTAGTCTACTTTAAATTCTAGCATGAGCTAATCTATTTTCATAGTAAAGTTCTAAAGTTAGGTAGCTATGTTTCATTGTCTCATTTCTAACTGTAATAGCATAATCCTTTTCCTTTTTAAATGGGGGGACATGTGAGAATACTGGCTCCATGTTAAAGAATTCTTGTTCAATACATCTAATTTAAAAATTTGACTCTCAGGAGAACTGGATTCCATTCCAGTGGATGGTTAGTGTTGTTCTTCTCTCCTCAAGGAAAATACTGAATAAACAAAGTCAGCCACCCTCTGAGAGCCATCAGTGAGCTGAGAAATGGCTATCTCAAAAAATGGACGGAGATCGATGATGAATGCACCTCATTCTCCAACCTGTGGTTAAAATTCATGATTTGAACGCTGCTGCTGATTCCACTATTAGGGCTCTTAAATGTTGTTGCCTGGTGACTCTCTAAAGGCTCAGTGTAGGTAATCTTCAGAATTAAAAACTTTTGGGTAGGCAGTCTGTGTGTGAGGGGTCTCAATACTTCCATGTTTCCTTTCATGTTCTCATTGAAGACTGCAATCTCCTTGAGGGGGGGGGTTCTATCAGTAGAAGGAGAAAAGCACTTCCACTTCTCTCTGATAAAAAATACCTTAGACTGGCCTTGACGTCATGGCTCTCTTACATCAGCTTCCCAGGTGTCAGGACTGTATGTGTGCCACACAGGCTGACACTCAGCCATTCTGAGGTAAACCAGCAGTGCTCAGTTCTCCGTTCTCCTTGAAGGAAATTTCAAGAACCTAACTGAAAGGAAAGGAAATGTCCTCTTCCAGCCCGCAGCATTTCATCCTCATCCCAGGGGAAAAGGCTGGGAAACACTTCTGCACGCTGTAGCTGAGGGAGATGAATGACTGTCATCAATCATAGTGCTGTAGAATGCCCTTCTTCTAGCCAAGCTTGCCACTACGTCAGCACAGCAGTAAGCAGAGCAGGAATCCTAGACATGAACCTAAGGGCCTATAGCTGCAGTATTTCTAAACAGCACACAACGCCAAGTTTGTAAGAAAAGACATGCCAACACACAAAGAAAAACAAGTCTAAAGAAAGGAAGGAAACATTAAAGGCTAGCTCAAATAAGGTAGAGATTGTAGAGCTAACAGACAAGGAATTCAGAATAACTAAAAGGAGTTACATTGAGGGGAGAGGACAGGACAATATGATAGAGTAGGCCTCTCCAGTCATCCATATCCCTCAGAAACACCAAGTTGGCCATATACTCATGTGAAACTGCCTTCACAAGAGTTCCTGAAACCAGGAGAGAGAATGCAGCCCCTGGTTCTGACATAAGAGTAATGCCCAAAAGAAGCAGGAAGGGTTATCTGTGTTAACTGCTAGCCAGCATCTTCAGCTGTAAGCAGTAGCGATTAAAGCATGAGGTCTCTGCCTTAGGTGAGTTAGTAATGAACTACTTTCAAGTTGGAATTCAGTATTAGGCTAGTATTGGGCATAGCCTACAGTCTCTACCCAGAAATAATGTATAAGGGCCATGTCTTCCGCCTTACCGTAGAGCCAGAAGGAAACTCATAACCTTAGCTAGCAAAGATGCTTCTTCTTGGTACCAAAATCTGTGGTTATTCAACTCTGTCACTACAACAGACTATTAAATCTACTTTTAATACTTAATCACCTCTTGCTAACAACAGAGGATAAAAGGCTAAATCTTTATTACAAAAGTCTGGGAATTATTCTAGGCCTGAGGTGTCATATATGTCAAGAAACATTAAGAATTTTCAAGGAACTATGACATCACTTACCAGACAAAATAAGGTACCAGAAACTGAGGTAGGTGGGTCTTCTATCTATCTGTTGCTTTCATTAGTTAATTAATAAAGAAAACTGCTTGACCTGATAGGGCAAAACTTAGATAGGCGGAGTAGACAGAACAGAATGTTGGGAGGAAGAAGGCAGTGAGGCAGACGTCATAGCTCTCCTCTCCAAGATGAACGCAGGTTAAGATCCTTCCCAGTAAGCCACCACCTGTGGTGCTACACGGATTATTAGAAATGGGTTAATCAAGATGTGAGAATTAGCCAGTAAGAGGCTAGAGCTAATGGGCCAAGCAGTATTTAAAAGAATACTGTTTCCGTGTAATTATTTCTGGTGTAAAGCTAGCTGGGTGGCGGGACGTAGCCCGCTGCTCCATCAGCAAGTAACCAACCACAAAATCAATGATTATGTGTGCTGTCTTGGTCAGATAATGCAAAGTAGTTGCTTTTAATGACACTCAAAGAATTTTAGGAAAACACAGAGAAATAGCTCATTAACTAATCAGATAAACTTAATGATGAGACAAATTGTTTTTAAAAATCAAACAAAAATACTATAGCTGAAAAATACAATAAACAAAATATTTGCTAGAAACAATCAATAGAAATTCAAAAGAATCAGTGATCTCAAAAGCAGGCTACTTACAAGAAACCAGAGGAAGAATAAAGAAAGAAAGAGAGAGAGAGAGAGAGAGAGAGAGAGAGAGAGAGAGAGAGAAGGAGAGAGGGAGGGAAGAAAGAGAGAAGAGAGGGGGAAGGAGGGAGGGAGGAAGGAAAGCAGGAAGGAAAAAGGAAGGAAAGCAGGAAGGAAAAAGGAAGACAAACTGAGAGTAAAGAAAGCTCCCAGGAACTTGAGGCTGGTATTACAAGAGCAAATGGTCCAGATTGTTGGAGTTCAAGAGATCCTTGTGAGTGCAAAGAGGTAGGAATAATATCCAAAGAAATAATGCCAACAACTTTCAAAACATAGAAATGATAAAACATATTCAGGTACAAGATGGGTTAAGGGTCACCCGAGAGATTGAACTCTATCAAATCTACTCAAAGACAGACAGCAAGTATAAAACAGGGAATTCTAAAACCAAGTAGAGTATATGTGATCCCCAGTTTCACGGATAGAAACCTTATCAGAAGAAAGAATACAGGTCAAGGGAACACAGATATAATATAGCTGAATGGCCGTCACCCTGGATAGCCAAGAGACTTAGTCTATTGTCCCTTCCCTTGGCAGCACATCAAAAATAAAGTTCTTCCTAGTGAGGATTAGTGCAGGAAAAAAGGCACAGGCTGTGACTTAGCATTTAGTCATGAGTTAAAGCCGAACACAGGTCTGAATAGTCACCCCCAGGACAGAGCTCAGAGACAAATTCTTCAGACTCATGCTGGTCTAGGGGCAAGTCAAAGTCTTTGTCAATCATAATACTATTAAAATGGCATTATTGTGGCTGATTGTAGCTTTAATTGTCCTTGAGTGTGAAGCCCAAGTTGGCAGTCCATGATAATGTGCACTTTGGTCCTGCTCTTTTGCACTGACCTCAGCAGGTAGTAACCATAAGCATGGCCATCCCATTCTTTCTTTGCCCCCAGTGACTCAGCACATATAAAAAGTTGCTGTCTACCTGGGGGAAAGGGAGGCGTCTCCTTGCAGGAGATCCTGAAGAATTTCCTTCCAAGGCCAGGCAGAATTCTGCAAAACCTGAATACAGGCTCGTGACTATGGAAGAGGAAAAAGGTGATTCAAAACACTAAATTCACTCCAATATACAGTATAATAAAACTCAAAAAAATAGCTAAAGCGAAGTAGCTTAGAGAGCACGAGGAAATACATGTAAATATGTCTCAGTTCTCTTTGCACGGCTGTCAGCAGAAGTCTTCCTGGCAGGTCAGAGAGCTGAGGAGAATAAACTTTGAAGCAAAAACACTGTATCAACTAAAGCTTTGCTTTCGGAATGAAAGATTAATGCACTCCAGACAAATAATAGCTATGAGACTTGAAACTACCAAAGAATTTTAGAAAAAATTGGTAAAATTCTTCAAACTGAAATAAGAGAGAATAATGAATAAGAAAAAGTTGTCAGAGGCTTACATTCCTCAGAAAGAACATACAGATTTGAATATTTAATATTTTAACCATAGTGTGCTATAAACATATGTAAATGTATATGAAGATTAAAAACAAAGCCCCTAAAATAAGTATAACAATACCTTAGGAGATAGGCAATGTGGAAAGATATAAAGCAAGGCTTCAAAAAGTCCAAATCTGGAACTGGAGATGCAGTTCAGCACTGAAGAGCACTGGCTGGCACCGCTTCTGATCCACATCAACACTGCACCCACACACACAACATAAACCAATTTTAATCGAAAAATTTACCCCTCATCATGGAAGCTTCTCAATGCAGTAGACAGAGACCATTGCAGAAATCTACAACCAACAAAGATGCCGCATTGAGCCCAGTTCCAATGAATACATCTACAAAACACTCCCACACCTAAGACTCAGGGAACATTATGGAAGAAGGGGCCAAAAGATTTTAAGAGCCAGAGGTTGGGGGAGTTTGCTGTGAGATTGTATTGTAGGAATGTCAGCAGCTTCACCCATGAAATCACACCAACATGACTGCCTAACCAAGATCTGAACAAGGACAACATCAGCAGACATGGCAAGAAGTGGACAGGGAAAGCCCAGAAAGTCTCAACCCTGCACAAAGAACTACAGGAACTTTGAATCACATGCAAGAAAGGAATGCTGGGAGTGGGAAAAATAGTCTTCTTGGGGGCTGGAGAGATGGCTCAGTGGTTAAGAGCATTGCCTGCTCTTCCAAAGGTCCTGAGTTCAATT
>NW_004949121.1:4080431-4089070 GCF_000317375.1 Microtus ochrogaster | reverse complement strand
CAGACAGAATATTATATACATAATAAATTAAAAAATTAAAAAAAAATAATCTTCTCCAGAGAGGAGAACATCAATTGGTTAACCAATGCCAAATGATCAAACCTGAAAATGTACATACAAGTAACATTAACATAGATCGAATGGGTCATATTTAGGTATAGGTTGTGTGTGTGTGTGTGTGTGTGTGTGTGTGTGTGTGTGTGTGTGTGTAAAACTGGCCAGGCATTTGAATGAGGAGGGAAGGAGGGTTTGGAGGGAGGAAAGGGAAGGGGGGAAGGGAGAAATGATGCAATTCTATTATAATCTCAAAAACATTAAAAACGTGGTGAGGGGTGGATCACAAGTGTAGGATTTTTCTGTCAGTACTTTATTTTTGGTTTCAGTTGCAATCTTTACAACCAATGTCAATCATTACTAAAATCCTTGTTTAAAAAAAATCTCCTGCAACAAAAGGGCCCAAGTTTATAATGGGAATATTAAAACAATGTGGGAGTAAACTAGACTGGTAAAGAAAATCTAAGCACAGAGGAAACTGTGCACAGGAAGAGAAAGGAGGCAGCCATAGTAAAAGCTGAAAACAGGAAACAAGATA
This sequence comes from Microtus ochrogaster, assembly GCF_000317375.1. NCBI lineage: Eukaryota > Metazoa > Chordata > Mammalia > Rodentia > Cricetidae > Microtus > Microtus ochrogaster. The sequence goes on along the minus strand of NW_004949121.1, from coordinate 4,088,478 downwards.
GCAGTAGTCCAACCTTCCCTAAGAACCCTGAAAGTAAACGGATTAAATGCTTCTGTTATATAGCATGTTGTGCCTGGCTAGATAGAATGACCTGACCTCCTGTGTGCTGCTTATGTGACTCTCACTTCACCTCTACAGACAGAGGAAGTGAAGCAATGGAGTAAGACACTCTATTGGTGCCCACAATGAAGCAAGGTTAGCCATCCTTACCTCACATAAAATAATGTTAAATGAAAGGCAATGAAAGGGGCAAGGAAGGTTGTCATGTGATAAAGCTGCTAGCTCAACAAAAGTATATGACAATTATAAACGTATGTTCATTCACCCAGTGTCACAGTCCCTAAACTCATAAAGTAAATAGTGCACTTGGTGGAATTTGCCCTCTGTTGCTGTTGGTTCAGTTATGCCTTCTATAGTGTCTGGTAGGCCAATGTAGCCTAAATATAGTTTGTTTATTGGCTTTCTGTATACATGACCAGATTCATGTACAGTGTGTCATGTTGAAGCTCTATAACATCATTGTTTTGTAACTTTATTTGTTAACGTTGGAACTCTTACCATTTGGTTGAATTGGTGTTTAGGTCTTTCAATACTGGATACCACAGATTCTTTTCTGTTACTTGATGTCTTATTATTTATCATGCCGAAGTTCATGCTAGGGTCTTGTTCATGCTATGAGCACTTTATCATGGAGCTATATTCCTAAGCCCATTTCGTGCCTTTGCCTTGGGAATAATCCATTGCTTCAAGGTAATTCTATTACAAGACTTGACACTAGCTTTTTAATAACTGTTGGTTAGTATGCACGCTATCAACTTTCTCCTTTATTGATATCTTTATGGTTTGATAAGTTTCTGAATATGTGATACGCTTTGAATCCATTCCTTTTATCAACTGTGTCTACCACTGGTTTTGTTTTGTGATCCAATCAAATGCCCCTAAGACATACTAATTTACTGGCTGTGTTAAACTAATAGCAACTTGGTTTTGATCCTTTGCATTAACTCCACACTGTTAAAACTGAACTTGTTTTTGAGGGCACACTTTACATCTTAGTAAATCATATTTTTTAACAATCCACTGTAGCGCCAGTTGTTGAAAGCTTTGTGCTTTCCTCCTTCCTAGAGATAGAACTTATTTCACAGTGCTGTTTCAGTACCATGAGCTCCATGTCATCACAAACTTACTTTTACTATTGTTTTATATTTTATTCCGTTTTCAGATTGAAAATATAATGAGCCTTTAATTTAATGAGCTTTTCCTTCGTTTGCAGAAATGACATTTCCGATAAGGTAAGTCTGGGGCTGATACATGCCCTCAGCTTGCATTTGGCTGAGAGGACTTAAGTTTTCACACTACTGGGTAGCTGTTTATAGTGTTCTTCTTTCTTGCTTGCTGATCTTTGAACGTGTGCTTCTGCTTAGTTTTTACCTGTAGAGTATCTGGTGAAGGAAATCCACTTATAGTTTTATAAGGGTTCCCTTGCCTGTAACAAGTTGCTCTTCTATTAAAGATCTTTATTTTCTCTATTATCGGACCTTTCCCACAGTGCATCTTGGTGTCCTACTGGGCGTCTGCTGACTGTCCTTAGAGCAGATTTAGTTTCTCTTCTCCAGACCTGGATATTTTCTGCTATTATTTCTTGGATACATTTTTCTGATTTTTGTCTCTTTTGATTGATTGATGATGATTGACTGTTTGATTTAATTATTTGTATTTCTCTCACTGGTGCTGGGGATTAAATCCAGGGTCTTGCATACCCTGGACAGACAACCTAGTATTTAAGTCACATTCTTTGACAGTCTTCCTTAAAACATTTATTTCCGTAGTGTGTGCACATGTGAGAAAGTAGCTCCTCAGTTTTAGATTCGGAACTTATTCTTTCTGAGCCCAGTTTCCCCATCTGCTCCTGGTTAGAATTGGGTTGCTCAATCATGAGGCCCAGAGTAGTCACCAAGACCACCACAAATAGTTCATAGCGCTGAAGAGAAGAGCAGTATTGGATACTGAGTCTGAAGCTCACGCACTTAGCTTTTCAGCTGGTGGGATGCCACAAAGAGGATTAAGTGCCATCAAATTTGATGTCATACCCTGTAGAACTGTGACTCTGATGTCTGTAATATCTATCACCTAAATCTGTATTGCATAATACAGAATATATAAAGTAGCAGGTGATGTTAACAATACCACTTCAAGAATTGGCTACATGCTTGTATTATTTAGAGATTTTCTTTCGTCTAAAAGTTCTTTAGAAAATTATGTAGCTTATGAACATGCTTGTATCCATCTCACCTGTGCCTCTGTGAAAATGTCCTGAAATACATATTTCATGACTGGGTATGTACATTTCAGTCTTGTTAGATATCGGCATATAGCCAGCCACCTGTGAGGGGACTGCCTTTTATATGTAGTTAATTAAAGATTCACCTGGCAGTTTAGGTGACCATCTGTGTTAGCTAATTGGTTTTATCCACAGGAATAGCAACATTCTCATATTTTTATGAGGAAAGTTATTTTTGAAACTTGAAGGGAAAAAATCCTACTGAAGTTAGATTCCTTCTCTCCCATAGAAATTGGGAGGAATGGGTTATTTATTTATTTATTTATTTATTTATTTATTTATTTATTTGTTGCTGCTTGCTGTATTCCCAAGTAATGGGGTACTAATTCTGTGTAGAAGACTTACTACTGGCTCCTAAAGCCAGCAAGCAGAGGCTTGCTTAGCTTCTGAAAAGATTTGCACACATTCCAAAGACAGGAATGTGATTTTAAAGTTTGCGAAGTAAATGTTCTCAGAAACAAGGAGAAATATTTTTTAGATTTAAACAAAGAAAATATAGCTTCTCTTTTTAACTTTTTTAAAAAGGATGAATTGAAATAAATACTATCTCCTTTTTTCTTTATTTGCCTCCCTTTTTCTAGTTCCCTTCCAGGATTCTCATTGGCTCAAGAAGCCAGAGGCCAAGGATGTCAGTTAGTAGGGTACATAGCAAATGGCCCACTGGGGGTCAGGAGCTGGGAAGAGAGGATGGAGGGAGGCTTGGAGGAATAGCAGAAGGCCTAGCAGGTGCCTGGCACCTGCTGGGGCATGGAAGACAAGGAAGAAGAGAATGCCAAGTTGAGTTAATAGAAAAGTCAAATGCCCTAAAAATCAAGTGCAACATGGTTTGGAGATACAGCCACAGATTTTTTTAAAGACGGGTTTATTGGATATTGGAAAACATTTTTAGAGGAGTAGAAAGAAGGAAAAATGCAGTGCACGGCTTGAGTCATGGGCAGAGCATCAACACATCTAAAATGCTCTCATAAAATGTATTCAGGTGGCTAGAACGATGGCTCAGTGGTTAAGCACATGTGATGCTTCTCAGAGGACCAGAGTTCGGCTCCCAGCATCCACATCAGGCAGCTCATAACCACCTGAAACTCCATCTCCTAGGGGGATCTGATGCCCTCATCTGGATTTCCTGAGCATTTGTGTACACGAGCACAAATTCACACACAGACACATATGCATCAATTAAAATTAAAAAAATGAAAATAATTTTTTTTGTCATTATAGGAAAATGGAGAGACATCACATTATGAGTGGAGAGGGCAGGGCAAGGTTTAGAGAGCTGATACTGTGAATACATGAGCAGGAGGTGAAGGCAAAGCAGGCAGACTCAGCAGGGTGATTTAATGTCATAGCAAGGCAAGAGAAGATTCAGAAGGAAGACGGTGGTTGCCAGGCAGTGTGGAGGATGCACCCTGCATGGATGCCTTGAATTTTTCAAGAGATGCCAATCTATTGTTCTTGAGCAAGCTGAGAAACACATAACACTCCAAACACATCCACTGGATTTCAGCCCACACCCTGGTAGGAATGACAAATATTAAGTCACAATGATTTACAGTTTTCATCTATTGAAGGGAAACCATATTATTTGCAGATACTGGTTTTGAAATAGAATGTAGAGATGAAGCTACAGAGACTGTCCCCCAATGAAGGACTCGGAGCTAAATGGCAGTATTCTCAGCTCCAATATCAGGCCATGCTGAAGCCTTGGATTAATTGTCTTGAAAAAAATTGAGCTCTAAAGACAAAGAAAGCAAAGTTATATTCTTTAGAATATCTGTGCCAGGTAGCCTTGTGTAAGAAAAAGGGTCAAGAATAAGTGAAAATATTAAGCTTAAACATCTTAAACTTTGGCAAGGTGTTGACCAAATGTGGCCTGGAGCATTACCGCCATCCTGATAGCAAAGCAAAGGCCAGTATTTAGGAATGAGAGGTTACCAGCTCTGCTAACTGCCCCTCTCAAATATCAGCTGTCTCAGTCAAGCCTTTGGCAAGGGCTAGCTCAGCATCCGTTCATGGAAGAGTTCTCTGAAGACTTGAACAGCTGATATTTTATGCTATTCTTTGAGTAGAAAATTAGGTTTCTGTTCCCCGTCTCCAGCTTCATTAGAATGTAACTAACAAATAAAGATCATAGGCATCCATGGAACACAGTATAATGGATGTTAGTGCATGTAAACAATGTGAATTATTAAATCAACATGATAAATGCATCTTTGATCTCATGCTCATTGCTCTTTTGAGTTGAGAAACTTTATGATTTATTCTTCTGGCATTTTTCAAGGATATAATACCTATTTTTGAACTGTAGTAAACAGAAAGTACAAAAGATTTGTAGAAATTATTCACCTATCTCTTGAAGTCTTTGTATAGTTTGAGCAACATGCCTACATCCCCTCAAACCTGAAAACCACTACTCTGTGTTTCTATGACCTTGACATTTTTAGACTCCACCTACAGATAATATCACGTGTCCTGAGTCTGGCTTATTCACTTAGCACAATGTCCTTTAGGTTCCTCATTTTGCTACAATTATCCAGACCTCCTTTGTTAAAACCACATGTGTGTGCAGGCACAGACACACATCCCTTCTTACTTACACAGTTTCATACCACTGTGATCAGAAACCATTCTTGGTGAATTTTAATCTGCTTAAATTGGTTAATACTTGCATTGTGCATTGACCTGTTCTAGAGAATGTGTGTTTAAAAAGGTGTGTGCTGGTTTTTCTGGAGGTGTCTGTTAGGTCCATTTGGTCTATGGTATTCTGCCTGTCTACTTTTTCCTTTGTTTTTTTTTTTCTCGTCATGATTTATTTGCCCATCGTGGAAATTAGGGTATTAAACCCCTTACTGCTTTGCATTTCACTATCTGTTTCTTCTTTCAGTTCAGATATTTGCTTTATTATAACCAAGTGCTTTTCTGATAGGGATCAAGATGTATATGCAGCATCCTCTTTATAAATGGATAGTTTTGTCAATAAATAATGACCTTGATATCATTGTATAGCCTTTTCTTGAAGTCTCTTTTATTTGACACAAATACAGACACCATTCTACCTTCTCTCCCTTCCTCCCACCTTTTCTCCCTCCCTCCTTTTCTCCCTCCCTCCCCCTCCTTTCATTCTGCCACTCTCTGTCTACTGATTGAAGAAGTAAATCAGTTTGTAGTAAGATGGTTACTAATGCATAAGAATTATAGCTACTGTATTAATTGTTCTTCACTTACCATTGTGGTGACATATTTTACCTCCTGCTTTCCTCTTAATTTTAAAATTTTGTGTTTAAATTAGTCCATTTCTGTTATAGGAAATTTCCTAAATGTTTTCCTATGTGTTTATTACAGGGCTTACAAAGTCTGCTCTGGTTTGCTTACTTGAATTAATAATTGATTGAAAGTTCCTGTGTAGGTCCCTGTAACCCATACGAAGTCTCCTGTGTCTTTTAACGACTGCTCACTCCATACATACGTTGCATTTCACATCTTCTCTATGCAATCTTGCCAAATTAGCTGTCATAGCTAAAGTCATTTCTTATCCACTGCTTTCAAAGCATTTATTCAATAGGCAAAACTGGTCTGTATTATACTGATAGGGGAATGTTGAGGTAGAGCAATTCTATTTTTTCTCAGCTCTCGGGTAGTCTTAAACCCAAGAGTGTAGGCGTGGGAGTAAAATATGAATAGAACGGAGTGAGATTTAAACCTTAGACTTCAAAACCTGACCTGGTCTACAGGAGCTGTTGGGATCAATGAAAACAGGGATGATGCAGGACCAGAGCCTTTGTCCACAAGATTGTAGGACCACAGTCATTGGCACTGTTGACTTGGGTGTATGGAAAAGCAGAACATCAAGGAGGTGGAAGCAACAAGTGAGAGAAGGGCTGGGGTAAGATGCTCCCAAGTACCAGACTCCAATAACCTACCGGGTCCCACTTCCTGAAGTTGCCAGAACATCTCAAAATGGTGTCACCAGATATGACCAAGAAGAGACGAACGCATGGCGGATATTTCATGCTCAGACTGGAGTATTCCATTACCCTTTAGCCACCTTTTTCCTGCTCTCCTCTGCTTCCAGAGGTCTTTTTCCATATCCATTTTAAAGTCTCTTCTACATCATCAGGTGGCCTCACAGCAATGACTTTGTTTTTTCGTTCTGTTTTCCCTTCCTGCGTTGGCAAGTTTTCCACGACTGTAACAAAACATTTGGAATAACCAGCTTTTCAAAAGGGAAAGGTGTGGGGCCAGAGTGATGGCTCAGTGAGTAAGAGCATTTGTTGCTCTTGCAAAGGACCCAGGTTCGATTCCCAGCACCCGCATTGTGACTTGCAACCAGTAACACATCAATAACTGAGTACCAGGGGATCTGAGGCCCTCTTCTGACCTTTGTGGGCCTCAGGCACTCTTGTGGTATACAGATGACATACACAGATGACATACATACAGACATACACACAGACATACACACAGACATGCACACAGACACACACACAAACATACACAAGCACATACACACATACATACACACAGATGAAGCATTCCTACACATAAAATAATAAAACAAGTACATATTTTTAATCAGGGAGGTGTATTTTGGCTTCCTGTTTGGAAAGTGTCGGTCCATGGTGATGCTACAAGTGCATGCCAAACCAAAAACATCCTTGAAGAAGAAATTCCAAAGAGTGAAAATTTCTCTGGAATCTCATGCTGGGAAAAGGGAGGGATAAAACCCTTCACCAGGATTGTGCACCCCCCCCCCCCCCCCTGATTTTCACAGCTTCTCTCACGGCTTAATTAACACATGCATGTTTTCTGGCTTTTGTCTAGTCTTTTCTATAACATAACAGTGCCATGGTGGAGACAGAGGGAGGCTAGACCTCTCATACCCCATGTGACCAAATTGTAAGGGAGCCCATTTTCTCTTCCTGTTTTCTGTGTACACTAATTTCTTCAGAAGAAAAGGAAGCTGATGTGCCAAGTTCATGAAGCTAAACTGTCCATCACAAAACTATTCACTTCCAGGATGTAAAAGGAATGAGAGCAAGAGCAAGAGACAGGGCCCACCTTCCATTTCCAGCTAGCTGTCCCATGAGGTTCCTTCTTCATGAGTTAAGTTTCTACTGCATTCTAATCTTGCCAAGCTGGAACCTAGACTTGTGTACTCATGGGGACATCGAAGCTAAATCATGGCATAGAGACAAGCCATTCTGGCTGACACGACCTTAGGCATGGGGACCCCTTTCCTCCTCCATTGTTGGCAATTTGGAGGATTCTGTGGTTAGTGACCATTATCTTTCTTCTTCTTCTTCCTCCCCAGCAGCGTACTTATTTATGCTACTCTGAAATCTTTTGGAGAAGGATGTTTCTATTAACCCTTGAGCCCAACTAAGTTACATGTTTTAAGTCAATGTTGACTGAAAGGCTATTAAACTATGTAATACTGATCCTTGCCCAGCTATCAATAGAAATCTTTTTGTATTTGGGGACTGGAGTTATATCTCAGTGGTAGAGTACTTGCTAATCACAGGAAAGGCTTAGTGTCAATCCCCAGTGAGAGACAGAGTGGGAGTGGGGTGCGAGAGGTGTTTTGGGGAGGGGGTCGACTTCTTTGGACTTTTGCAGAAGTGAGAAGTAAATGCTTGGAAAAGACTTAAATGTTCCTTGTCCGCAATGATGCTTTAAAAGTAAGTTTTAAATAAATTGAAAGTGTTAAAT
>NW_004949121.1:4071498-4080106 GCF_000317375.1 Microtus ochrogaster | reverse complement strand
AAAAAAAAAAAAAAAACAAAACAAAAAAAAACAAAAAAAACACACAGGAAAGGCTTAGTGTCAATCCCCGGTGAGAGACAGAGTGGGAGTGGGGTGCGAGAGGTGTTTTGGGGAGGGGGTCGACTTCTTTGGACTTTTGCAGAAGTGAGAAGTAAATGCTGGGAACAGACTTAAATGTTCCTTGTCCGCAATGATGCTTTAAAAGTAAGTTTTAAATAAATTGAAAGTGTTAAATGGTATAAATTGTATCATAATGCTCGTGAAAATGTTGGCCTGTGTACTGACCATGGTTTTCAGTAGGTAGTAAGATGAAGTAATGTGAATTTCAGTAGATAAATTAAAATTATATGATTTTGTTTATTTGCCTTTTTCTCTAATAAACATAGTTACTTAAAATTAAAACATAGGAAATCATCGTGTCCATTTTGTACTATTGATTGATCTGTAAAAGCTTATGTTTATCACATGTTTACTGCTGAATCAGGATCCTTCCAATAGCATGTTACTTCACCACGATCCATTAGCACTGGAAGCCTGTTTTAGGTTTGAATTTTGAATATTCAACTCAACTCACTATGCCTATTTGCATTTTAATCAGGATTTAACTTTAATGTCTGTGTGCCTTAATGAAAATTTAAATCCTCCAAGAAATATGAGAATTGTGTGTGGGTAGATCCAAGTACTAGTCGGGATGTTTCTAGGCGGAAGAACAAGACTGACTGACTCACAGATGAAAGCATTGCAGAGGGGCCAGGACGCTGCTCTGAGGGATATCTACGTAAATGGATAAGCTCTCTCTGTACTAGTTTCTTCTTTTCGTTCATCTATCAATTTTTTTCCATATACATTTACCAGCTGGCTTCCTTTGTATAATCTTAAGTTACTTTACATTGGAAATGATATGGATGAGGCCAGCAGTGACTGAGTTACAGCGCTTGCCTCCAATCATGACTATGAGATTGGATCCCTGGGACCCACATGGTAGGAGAAAACCCAGTCTACAAGTTGTTATCTGTCTTCCATGTTTGTGTCATGGCATGTATACCACCCACACCTACACCCCATACACCTACACCCATCCACACCTACACCCATCCACACCTACACCCATCCCCGCCTGCACCCACCCATGCCTACACCCATCCCCGCCTACACCCACACCCACCTACACCCCCACACACCTACACCCACGCACACCTACACCCATCCCCACCTACACCCCCATACACCTACACCCCCATACACCTACACCCACACACACCTACACCCACACACACCTACACCCACACACACCTACACCCACACACCTACACCCATCCCCACCTACACCCCCACACACCTACACCCCCACACACCTACACCCCCACATACCTACACCCCCACATACCTACACCCCCCCACACCTACACCCCCCACACCTACACCCTACATACCTACACCCTACACACCTACACCCACACACACCTACACCCCCCACACCTACACCCTACACACCTAAACCCCACACACCTACACCCCCCACACCTACACCCCACATACCTACACCCCACACACCTACACCACAAACACCTACACCCCACACACCTACAACCCACACACCTACACCCCCACACACCTATACCCCCCACACCTACACCCCACACACTTACACCGCACATACCTGCACCCCACACACACCCCACACACCTACACGCCATACACCTACACCCCACACACTTACACCCCCACACACCTACACCCTCTTCCACTGTTAGCAGTTTGGTGGAGTCTGAGACACCCTGTGGAACCATGGGGTAACTGCAGCCCCAGGCAGCTTCACAGGGCATGCACTCCCAGACTTCCATGTGCATTGACAGAACAGACTTTCTTATAAGCTATTAGAACGGGGATCTCAGTTCCCTCCCAGGCTTCTTTTGAGTCATTGTCATGTAAGTAATTCACGGGTAATTTTACCACATGGCAGAAAGTTTCATTAAAATGATCTAGCAAGAGGCGAGAGAGAGAGAGAGTCAGATTTTCATCATTTAACCTTGGGGTGACACACATCACTTTTATAGGTTTTCTATTCGGTAAAGTAAATATAGTAGGTGTATCCAGCACTTAAACTTTAGGAAATAGACACAAACATTTTTTTTTTTTTACTAGAGTGCCAGCGATCTCTGAAAGAATATTAGAAGACTCTTTACCCAGCTGCTTTCTGGCCTCCACGTAAAAGCTTGCAATCTCCCTCTCCCTCTTTGTCTCTCTCACTGTCCGTGGGTTTGTCTCCCTGCATCTCTCTCTGTGTTTCTCTATCTCCCTCCGCGTCTTTCTTTCACGTGTGCACATGGGTGCATGGATGCAGCAGACGTGCTAGAGGTCAGCGGTTAATACTGGGTTTTTCCTCCATTGCTATTCATCTGGTTTCTTGAGACAAGGGGTCTCTCTGAGTCTGGAGAGCATGGACTTGGCAGGCCTACCTGGCCTGTAAGCTTGAGCATCTTTCCGTCAACACTTTTGCAGTTTGGTGCAGGTTCACACAACCGTGCTAGGTTTCTGACATGGATGCTGCAGATCTGAGTTCAGGTCCTCACACTTAGAAATCAAGAACTTTACAGACTGAACCATTTCTCCAGCCTCAAAACAGCTCTCTGTGTCCAAAATGTGCTCTTAAGGAAAAGCCATAAGCTGGGTCCCTTTCTCTTACAATTGAAAATACCATTTTCTGAGAGGAAATTCTTCTTATCCTAGGTATAAATTGAGATGTTGTATGCTGCTACATAGAAGTAGAGAAGCTGACCCAGGCAAACTGAGCTGCAGACATTGGGAGGATTGGGGTAGCCAACGTTGCTCTCTGTTTTCCCTTCACTGACTGGTCAAAGGAACCTAGCTTCCATATTCCATCCTTGTTTTAAGAACTAAGGTTTATATAAATACAAGATTTTTTTTTTCAGGATGGGAAGGATAGAGAGATGGCTTAACTATTAAGAGAACTGGCTTCTCTTCCAAAAGGCCTAGGTTCAACTGCCAGCTCCCACAGGGCAGCTTACAACCATCTGTGATTCCTGTTCCAGGGGATAAAATGTCCTCTTCTGGCTTCCATGGGGAGCAGGCCTTCATGTGGTACAGAGATGTACATGCAGGTAAAACACCTGATCTCCTTAAATAAAAATATAAAAAAATGATTAGTTGAACTGAGAGCATCATTACCTCAGAACTGCTTTCTCTCCAATATTACATCTAGTATCAAAATTACCAGCCAGATTTCTCGTCTGAGAGCACTTTGGGTGTAGCTGTGCACAGTCTCTTCCATACTGTGGGTGTCATGATGGATCTGAGCAATGCTGACAGATGTGGCAGTGTGAAGGGAGAGTTAGATGGACCTGCAGGCACTGCAGATGTGATGTAGACAGTGAGACATGGAAAAGGTGAGAAATTGGGGATTCTGTGATGGCCGGGAAACCACTGTGTGGATGAGAAACAAAACAAGGCTTCAAGGATGATCCAAAATTCAGTAAAGAACATGAGGTGTGTTACAGGCAAATGAAATTCTAGCTACACCAGAGGAAGTGCCAAGAATATTGGAGAACATATTTTCTAAGTCTCTCTGTACATGGACTACATAATTTAATAGAGAATAATAACACTTTTTCATGATTCTGGATGAGCAGTTACCATACTATACAATTACATACATGCATGCATATATGTTCTAATTCTTGCCCTTAGTGTTAAGTCTAGGTAGAAATATAATTTACAAACATAAAATAACACAATCCCTAAAATGTACATCTCATGATGTGTCATATGGGCAGTATAGCTTAGAGGTGTTTAGAAATGGAAGTAGTCACTTCTATGGCGAAACTTCTTGACTCTTCTTAGACATTGTCAATACCCTGGCTCTGGACCAGGAACGCTAGTCGATTGGTCAAGTAGACCCAAGGTGAGATGGTAATGAAGATTCCTGTGGAAAGAAAAATAGTAAGTCAGAAAGGAGCACAATTTCATCTAGAACACATGAATTACTTGGTTTTGAACAAGGAAATATGACTAAGCACAGTGGGGGTGGTGTTTTGAAAAAAAATGGGGCTATTTCAGCCAAAATCAGAGAACACAACCTGGAGCCTTGGTTCTTAATGAATTATGGAACAGGAAGTGTTTCCATTTGTTCTCTGGTAGATGGTGCGGTGGCCAGAGGGATTTATATTTTAAATCTCCATTTATTTATAATTCAGAACTAGACAGAGGTGATAGCTGAAGAGCCAGCTTTCCAGAAATGATCATATTGAGTAGCTGTGAATGGCATTTGATGTCCCTTCTGGAGCTGACTTATCTTGGAACAGCGAGCTCACCTCCTCTGTGCTGCTTCTGTGCTCAGGTGGGCAGCATGGGGCTGTTACTGGTCTGCTCTGTTCTGGTGATTCTTCACAAGCCATCACTACCAAGCACATAAAACTCTGACCACGATAAATCTGTTGAGTCAATACTGTGTTGAGGGGCACTGGGCTTTCCATCATGTTTATTTCTATTTTTCAGAGTCTTCCTGTTGCCCCTGCTTGACCCTGCACCACACCTGAACTACAGTCTTGCGTCTGTGTGTGTGTTCTGTGGATCAGAGGCACTAAATCTTGAGACCCACCTACACAGAATGAATCAATTCACGTTTTAACTGAATCACCCACATAGGCTTCAAACTCTGAGTGACCTAACACCCCAAATTCTGCTTGAAGAAGGTATGGAGTAGTGACAGTTTCTAAGCCCTCCATTAACCTTAGGTCCTTGAATCTCTTGTCTTGAGTTGTCAGGAGATGTGAAGATTGCTTCTCTAGCTTTAAGAAGTCAAGATAATTGGAGTAGGGTAGGGTGTGTAGCCATCTCAGCCTATCTAAGGCTAATGGGCTTCTCAGAGTTGGTCATTCTAGTCACACCTATTGTTAACCTACTTAAACCTTACAGGTTATCTAATCATGTCCCAAATGCAGAGAGTGTAAAATGCATGGGTTTGGAAACTGACTCCCCCAGTTCTGATTGGTTCAGAACTGCTTTTGGACAAAAGTACAAGGGGGAGGGAGGAGTATCTCTGTGGCCTCTGCAGTCAGACTCACACGCAGCTGTCTTTGGGATAAAAGTTGGGAAACAAAAGAGAGCTCCTGTTAAAACTACCACTAACAGGTACTGCAAACTTAAGTTACTGAGTAGCTGGTACTTCAATTGTGATTTTTAGTTTATTTTGGTGCTGGGCATGGTATCCAAGTTCCACTCACGCTAAACAAGAACTTGACCACTGGCCTCCTCCCACAGCCCAATTTAAAGTCACTGCACATGGTCTCTCTCTCTCTCTGTCTCTCTGTCTCTCTGTCTCTCTGCCTCTCTCTCTCTGTGTGTGTGTGTGTGTGTGTATGGGTGTATGTGTGTATGTGTGCGTGTGCATGTGCGTGTGAAAGTCAATATCCTTGCCTGACCTTACCCATGTGAAAGCCAGAGATTGGACACACAATATCAGAATTTCTTTATCTCTGTTCCCCATTTTTGGGGAAAGGTCTGTCCTAGTTATTTTTCTATTGGTGTGAAGTGACACTATGACCAAGGCAGCTTAAAAAACATTTATTGGACTTATGGTTCCAAAGGGTTAGAGCCCATGATCATCACAGCAGGGGACATCATGTCAGGCAGACAGGCATGGTACTAGAACGATAGCTGAGAGCTTGCATCCTGATGAGACAGAGAGAGAGAGAGAGAGAGAGAAAGAACACAACCTAACTGGGAGTGGCACAGGCTTTTGAAACCTACCCCCAAATGACATATATCTGCCAACCAGACCACACCCTAATCATTTACAAACAGTTGCATCCATTGCCGACCCAGTATCCAAACATATGAGGCTATGGGAGGGGGCATTCTCACTTAAACGACCATAAGGGGTAATGAAAATTTAGAGTTCACATCACAGGTGACTAGGGTGGTGCTGGGCATGGGTTGGGCTCTGTAGGTACTGCAGAAGTAGTGGTAATTTTGTACTCTGATGTCTGCCTTGTTAGATCTCTGAGCATAGCCTTTCTGCCTTTAGTCTGTGTTTGGACATGCTGTGCTAGGTTCTCTTGTCGAGTGATGCTGCAGGGGAATGTGGACATAACAGTGACAGCTCCTACCACTGACTATGGATCTTGCCATTGCCCCCAGGATCCCAGGCCCTCAGGCCCCAGTTTCAGCATGCTGTAACATTGATTTACTTAAACCAGGCATCTCTCACGTAAACACATTTCTTAGAATTTCTGTTCCATTTTGCAGGTTGTCAATATCAAAGCAAATGCTTCATCTCTATTTGAGTTAGGGAGCCTTACAAAATGGATGGACACAAGTAAGTACCTTCACCAGCAACCACAGGGTCCTCTGGCACAGTGTTAGGTCACAACAATATAGTTCAGGAAATGGAAAGGCTGAGGGTGTCGCTATGCAGAAGAGCTCTTGTACAGCAGGTGCAAAGCCCTGGGTTTGATCCTCACTATGACCACACCACCCACAGCAACAAGCAGAGCATGGGCATTGTTCTGAAACCCCCTCTCCACCAAGTCTGTCTATTGTGTTTTTATTCTGTCACGACATTCTTCTCTTCCTTCAAGAACTTTGATCTTTCTCGTTTTTGGCACTAACAGTATATTAGTTATCCCAAGTTCCATGGGATTGAGTCTCTATAAGGGACTCAGAAGGGAAAGGACAGTGTGTAATTAAATCATATGATGCTTCCATAATTAGAATAATAAACTAGGGAATCATTAGGGAGGCATCCAAGGGACTGCTTAAGAGAGATCATCTCTGCTAGGATCCCAATTGTGAGTTCTCTTCAAGCTGCTCATGGCTAGAATCTTAAGCACATTTGAGTTTGTCTCTCCTAAAAGGTCACTGAAAGTAGAGACAGAAATTAAGACTGTGGCTCCCACCATTAGCATTCCTAGCACGTGCTCACATGGAGGCTACATTCCACAGAAGAGAGGGAAGTTCTAAACACTGAGCTTCAGTCAGACATCCAAATCAGTTTGTTCTTGAATATCATTCAAGTGGACTTGGCATAGATTTCTCCTTTCTTATTATCCCAGAACCATAAGCTACCTCCGATTTCTCGCTTTTCCTCTTAAGATTTTTTTAAATGAAAAGAATAAAAACATATTGAATGAAGCTGTTGGAATATTGATCCAAAGCTTTAGACGATAAATAAAGATAGAGATAAATCTTGCTGAAGAGTAGTGACTTTCTTCCAGGGTTTATTTTTCAAGAAGTGTGAGTATTGAAATAATACAGAGCCATATTTGTTAGGAAGCAAAATAATAACCCATCTTATGCTTATCTTTGCCTCCAAATCCTCAGTTCAACTGTAGTAAAGACAATGCAACTTAGTTGGCTCTCCCAGTATCCACACAAATGCCCCACCTGGAGTGTATTCCATGAAGATGGGGAGGCATCTTCACTGCAGTGGAGGCTGAGGCAGAACACACACCACACCTTGAAGATATGGACCAGAGACCAGGATCAGATAGTCTAATGCTGTGTTAATGATTCAGACTCCAGAGGAGAGACAAGAGACAGGCTGTCTTCCTTTAGAGGGTGTAGCAAGCCGGTGTTTTATAGAGTGACTGAGGGCCCCACTCCAATATCAGTAGAATTGAGTGTCCAGTGAGTGACTTGAGCCAAGTCTCTGATGTGATCCTTGCTAGACATTACATTTTATGTCCATATTTTGTTACCAAGTCTTCCTGTTGATTTAACATTTAAAAGTTCCCAAGCAGCCCAATATGGAAATGGAAAGGAAGACAGGTTTGCAGGACCATAAATGGAGAATGAATGGTTCTCCAATGACAGAAACCAGCTTGCTCACTCTTTTGGGAATTTAAATGAGCCCAAAGGATGGGCATCATTATGCAACTAAGTCTGACCAGGTGTGGTAATAGTTCTCCATCTTCTACTCTGCTGTAAGTATTAAGAATTTAGGGTAGAGATAGAAGGCAACTGTGTTTTTTTAAGGGTCTGGTCTTTATGTGCGTAAGGGAGTTCCAAAAAGACTCTTTTTCTGTGCTTGGGGTTTGGAGAGAAGTCCCAAAAGATTTGAGTGTCTAAAAATATGAGGCAATTTTCCTACATGTCAACAAGTCAAAGGACTGGTCTTTGCGGTTCAATTTCCATAGTCCTACCACAATGAACGATTTCTATGTTTAATTAAAGAGAATCATATAGATGGTTGGGACCAAGAAACCTGGTTGCTATTAAAATGTCACCAGGCTGTCACACCATTCAGAGTTCCCCAGAGCATCTCATTTTATTTCCATCAATGTTCGCATTATTAGCAAGAGAGCAACAGAATGAATGCAGAGCAGTCATTGTAGCACTGGGCAGGGTGAATGCAGAGCAGTCACTGTAGCACTGGACAGGGTGAATGCAGAGCAGTCACTGTAGCACTGGACAGGGTGAATGCAGAGCAGTCACTGCAGCACTGGACAGTATGAATGCAGAACAGTAACTGCAGCACTGGACAGGGTGAATGCAGAGCAGCCACTGCAGCACTGGTCATGATGAATGCAGAGCAGTCACTGCAGCACTGGACATGGTGAATGCAGAGCAGTCACTGCAGCACTGGACA
>NW_004949121.1:4055177-4070887 GCF_000317375.1 Microtus ochrogaster | reverse complement strand
TCCAACCACATACTTCTCTAGACTCTGCCTTCTTCCTATATCTAGCAGGAATCTGGAAAAATGAAACGCAGTTACATTTTGATGCCTACACTAAAAAATCAAGCTACAAAAAAAAAAAAAAAAAAAGAATCAAGCTACAGTGTACCTCATGATTTTTTTCTCTTTTCTTGGAAAAAAAAACACCAAAAAATAAAACCAAAAAAGAAGAAGAAAGAAAGAAAGCAGTGGTCTGTAGTTAACAGAGTGAGCACTTGTTATTTTGAAGTGCTCATTTTTCTTCTGTAAGAAGCTGTGTTATCAGTCAAGCATCCCTGTTGCTTAGTAGCTTGTTCAGAGATCACTGTGTGTGAATGGTTGATTGTGTTTTTCTGACAGTCTCATGTAGCCCATACTGGCCTCAGACTCGTTACTTAGCCAAGACCAGTCTATCACCCTGCTGTCTTCTTAAGTGCTCGATTACAAATATGTACCTTTAGGTCCATCTTTTGCCAGTCTTTTTATGTTTGTTTTATCCTTATCTGGCTGTCCACATGACCCTGGGTGAACACTGCTTAGGGCAGGGTCACAGATAGAAGGCAAATATGACTCTCTTGGTTTTACATCAGGGTATCATGTTTAGCTTTTGATGGCTCTATACTGAAGAAACAAATGTTCTCGACACAAGACTCAAACAAGCTGATCTTAGTGGCATAGCCCTGTGATCTCAGCTGAGAAAGGAGATCAGTTAGCTCAGGACCAGTCTGGTCTGTGAATTCAAGGCCAGTCAAGTAATGTAGAGGCAGAACTGCCTCAGAATCAAGAAGACAAAAAGAAAGTGGCTGAGCATGTAGCTAAGTGGTAGCATGCTTCCTGTTTAGCCCGTAGGAACTCCGACTTCAACCTCCAAAAGGCAAAACAAAACAAAACCAAACTTAAAAAAAAAAAAAAAAACTAGTAGAATCTGATCGTGGTCTTTAGTTTAGTCTCAATAAATTCCTGATCTTATTGGAAGAAATTACGTGTCTGAGATAAACTGTTTTTAAGCTCTCTTGTACCAATGTATTGTGATATAATCTCCCTGCATGTTGGTACAGATACACATACCATATGATACACAATACGCTAAGACCAGCATATTGTGATATAACCTCCCTCCATAATTTTACATTTATAAAAACTGAGGCCCTGAAAATGAAGGGTTGTGAGTCATGTAGAATATTATTTTTAACTTACCTCTTGATTCACAAGCCTTTGCTTCACCCATCTCAAGTAGCTAAGTTCTTTATGTGGTAATTCAAAGACTATAAATGGATAATTATATATATAATAGACAAGCAAGAATAATTATGATGCATGATGAAACATGAGACTGACAATTTCAGGACCCAAATACTCAGTCTTAAACCATTTTCTCAAAAAATTCAAAAAATTATCATCTGGGGTACTTCATAAACCATCCTTCAAAGTCCTGTTAGAGATCACGAGTGCCGAAGTTATATGAAGAGTTAAAAAAGATTCGTTGTCACTGGAAAGTGCCAAGAGATTAACAGAAATAAACTGTGACGTACATGGGGATTTCTTCCCTGGTTTGCTAAGATGAAACACTTTTTCTGTCTAGCTCTGCTGACATCTACTGTTGGGTCGAGTGGTTTGCAGGAGATGGAGGGAGGGGATAAGGTCCAGGATCTGAGGGTGTATTTATTCATCCATAAGACTAAGAACCCTAAACAATAACAAGTGAATTGGAGTCCAGTCTAGTCCAAAGGTCAACAGGCATCCAGGCCTTCCCCAATAATTTATTTGAAGATGTGTGTGAGGTCTTATCAACTGTGGTCTCTTGAAGCTGTGTGCCCTGTGTCAACGCTACTCCATTTTGCTTTTTTATTCTTTGACTAAAGGGGGGCTTTTATTAATCGTCTCTCATGTAATCTTTCCATTAACTTTTGTTATTTATAGGTGGTAATGTTAAGTCAATAGAAAGAGAAGTATAAAAAAATAAAAACAGAGATAAATAAAAAAGGATTACTCTTCACTATCACTGTGCTTCGGTCGCCTTCCTTTCGCACAGGGTTTGCAGGCTGCCAGGAGATGCTGACTGCTTTAAAATAGCTCTCGAAGGCAGGTGAAGAAGGGTCTGGACATCTCTGGGGTATGCATAAATACCTTGAGGTCTGTGGGGGCTATGGCTTTGCTCTTTCTCCTTCCTGAGAATTCAATTACTCTACTAGACCTGACAAAAACCTTGCAGAAAGAAAGACTAGCAGAGTGCGTTTCCGGAAAAATGCAAAAATCCCAGTGCCAACAGAGCCAGGTGTACAGAAGTGTTGCTAGGCAACATCTCTAGATGACAGCTACATTTTACTATTTAAAGGACCAGAATGCATATTTTTTCCATATGTCTAGGTGTTCTGCCCACAAGTATGTATGTGTATTATATGCACGCCTGCTACCTTCCTTTATTGGCTTGAACTTTCTACCAAGCTCTTCTATAAAGTTAGATGAAGAAAACAATTTTTTATTGGATCTTTGTTCTCCTTCTGGTTTGTTTGTTTCAAGACAGGTCTCAATTGTAGATCAGGCAGGCCCCAAGCTCACTAGATAGCCCAAGCTGGCCTCAACCATGATGATTCTTATGCCTTAGCCTCCTGAATTCTGAGATTGGGTCACCATTTTTGACTGGAAAAATTTTTTTAAAGAAAAAAATGATAAAGGTTGTCTTGGTTTAAATGTGGCCTTCTATGACTTGTAACTGAATAAAACGAAGTAGAATCGATGGCATGGGACAACATCACTGCATCCGATTATTGAAGCAATCACCTCAGAACCCTTCCTCTCCGCCAAACATACATGTTTGCTTTGATTTAGTATCATACATTTTCTCAATACGTATGTTATGCAAATCATCTCATTCTATCTCCTTACCCCGAATCTCAGACATATTAAAGTCTATGTCTTCTGTAAAAACCCACTAGGTCTATTTCTCTTTGTAGACAAAAGGTCAAGAATTTGGCTAAAAGTTCCTGGTCATAATTCCGGTGGGAGGAAAACCTGGGTTTATAGTGTACACAGAGAAGACATTACTCTGAATTATCCGGGTGACCTTTCAAAGGCTGAAATCAAATCTCAGTTGTGATAATTAAATGCTCTTTCTCCCATCTAAGAAAAGCAATGCACATTCTGGAGATGCTTGTTGCCAGGCAACAAATGCATACTTCCTTCTCCTTAGACAACTTCCAAAAAAAAAAATGCTAGGAAGAAAATTGGCCAATAAAATAAATCTGGTGGCTCTTAGTGTGGGAGGAGAGCAAATTCACAAAGTGTGCATGTGGTGTGGTGTGATGTGTGTGTTTCTGGGTGTGTATGTATATGGGGTGGGTAGATAGGAAAGCATAGAAGAAAGAAACAGAAGAGTATTGTCATATAGTATTAATTCATTAATTGTGTGTGTATTGTATGTGTGTTGTATGTGTATTGTATGTGTGTTGTATGCAACTAGCCAGACACGGCTGAGGTTTCCTGCTTCAGGCGGTAGCACTATTTTTATCTCCCCAAATCACAGCGAGTATTGTGATCATTTCAGGGGTGAAGGAAGACTATAAAGATGAAGAAGAATACTGCCCTTTCTGATTTTATTGTTGTTGTTGAGAAAACTAAGACTTGAAAATGTCAATGTCTTAGCCCATTATCTGTTACAGTGATGAGACTGGGAAATTAGGGATGGAAATGGGTTTATCTCAACTCTTAGCTGTAGGTGTCAGGAAGTTCATGATTGAGTTCCAGTACCTTCTCCTCTTCTGCTGTGAGCTTTGCCTTGCACCAACTCATGGCAGAATATCAGAAGGTGGGCAGTACATGTGGGAGAACAGGTGTGTAAAAAATGAGGGAGGCACCAAACTCTCTTTAAGGCAAATCGCTCCGGTGATCGCCTAGCTCAGGCTCATGGGAACTGCGCTGCTCTATTGACAAGGAGGAACCTCCATGATCCAATTGCCTTCTAACTGTCCTGCCACCCAGTGCTGATTCATTGTGGCATCATGCTTCAGCATGAGGGAGTCACCCTTCGACTGCAGAAGTACTGATAATCCTAACAGCTAATCATCGGAAGGACTTTGGTTTCTTGTTCTTATGCAGAGGACTTCAGCTCTTTAAATACAGTCTGCATCTCTCTACCCCTACTGCTTGTCTCATGCCCTGGAGTGAATTTTATCCCTTTAACAATGTTTCATATGCACTTCTAATGGTGGTAAAATGTCCATAACAAAAGAGCTGTGGTATCCATTTTTTTTTTAAGTTTGAGAATTTATCAGGCACAGAGAGTGACTGGAGCAAAGTCACAAAATAGCTGTTAGGTTTCCTTCCAAATGAAAAGTATCTGGTGATTTTTTCCACTTTTGCCTTTTAAGGCTGCATACCAATGTGCCAATGACCCCAACCAACCAGCTGACCCACCCATTCAAGAATGGGTCCTCCCAAACACGACTGGCAAAAAGAAAAAAAAGTCAATGAAATGATTCATAATAATATTCTGCTATTGTCATAGATTGGTGCATAGCCCAACATCCATCAGAGAGGCTTCACTGAGCAACTTGTGGAAACAGATGCAGAGACCCACAGTCAAACATTGGGCCGAGCTAGGAGAATCCTATGGAGGAGGAAGGATTGTTGGAGCCACGAGAAAATCCAGAGTAACTAACCTGGGCTCACAGGGGCTCATAGAGACTGAACTGACAACCAGGAAGCCTGCGTAGGACTGAGCTCAGCATAGAAGTTACCGTACTGTACCTAGGTCTTCTGGGACTCCCAACAGGTGACAACAGGGGCTGTTTCTGAGTCTGTTGCCTGCTTCTGGGACCCTTTCTTCTTATCAGATTGCCTCATGCAGCCTCAATAGAATATGAGCCTAGTCTCACTTCAACTTGATATTCCTTGGCTGGCTGATATCCATGGGAGGCCCATCTGTATCTGAAGAGGAGCAGTGGATGGGGGGCCATCAAAGGTGGACACATTGGCAATCTTAATGATATCTCCAGGTTGTCTCCCCTGGTCTGGTTCATCCTGGCTCATCTCACCAGCCACCAGACAGATCACACTGAAAGTGCCTGTGAGCTTCACATTGAGAACCCCCTGGAAGTCGTTGAAGGTGTGGACCAGCTCTTCTTTCAGTTGTGCACCTTAATGGCTGCTGAAATACCTGCACAGTCAACAGCCACATCTACAAGCCCAGACTTCCTTTGCTGGAGTCAAAGCTGCTTGTACATCCTTCTCAGAGTTCACCTTGGCTGGGGCAAACAGACCTCTCTCCTAACTTCATGGCTTGGGCCTCACCCCCAAGTTGGGCCAAGCACAACTGTGGCTGCTTGTCTCAGCAGTCTTCAGCTGTAGCCAGCCATTGCCTGAAGCACCCTCAGTTGTTACTGCGACAAGGTCCTTCACACTCTGACACTCCACAGCTATCTTGCATCTGTTTGATCCATTTTTGTTATGAAGAGTTCATTGGCAATGAATGCATTCACATTGTTATGCAGTTTATTAGCATGGTCATCTCTGCATATTTTTCATCTCTAAATACTGAAACTTCAACCTCATCGATCAACCACTCCCAATTCCTGATGATTCAGGGAGATCCAGGATCAGGGAGAGATCCTGACTCAAAAAATAAGGCAAAGCGTGGTAGAGAAAGATACTAGATATTAACCTCCGGGCTACGCACAAACATACACATACATACACACCCAGACACACAAGACACACAAACGCATACATAAACACAGATATTCATACACGTACACACATATACACATACACACATGCATACATAGACATAAACACACATACATACACAAGCACACTGACACGCATACATTCACATACACACACATATATACACATACATACAAATAACACAAATATACATATATGATACATGTGCACACATATACACATACATACATAAATACACATATATACACACATACATATACATGAACACACATGCGTGCATACACATACACATTCATACATACATATGTACAAAAATGCACACATACAAGTAATACATATACAAATACATACACATATGTATACACACAGTTTCAGAGGAGTAAAGTTCAATATAAGTTGGATTTGGTATACATGAACAACAGAATGAGAACACTGGAATACAAAGGCTGGGAGTTACTTTGTTTTGGGACTCTTAAAACCATTCTGGCTGGTCTGGAACTCACTGTGCAGACCAGACCGGTGTCAAACTTGAATGAATCCTAGTGCTACGCCTTCTTGGTGCTGGCTTTATAGGCATGTGCCAATATGGCTGGCTACAGGAGTCACTTTTAAGGCGTCACTAGAAATGGGGATCAGTTAGTTACCAAATAATACACAGAAGTAAAAGGCTATGCTTTGGAGACTGGCGTGAAGTAGAGACTGTGTAGATTGAGTCTAAGAATAAGCATGGTAGACCCAAAAGCAATATAGCAATATTAATAGAATTAGATCTCCATTTCCTCAGAGCAGACAAATGAGACCTGCCCGGTGAGAAGAACATCTTTAAAAGGCCTCAGGGGATTCAGGAAAGGACTTTTTGGAAGAGAGACAGCTAACAGGGGAAAGACAGAATTAGCATCATCAGAGCACTTCCTCCACAGAAGGACAATTCTAAAGCTCCCAGCTAAAGTTTGAGGGGCTTCAGATTTACTTAGCTGTAGTTTGGCCTTTGGTACCCCTTCTGAAGAGACACAAGAAGTTCTCAATTGGCTCACAGTTCCAAATAGGGTTGTCTTACATCTCACTTATGACTTTTATGAAAACTAGGGTTTTATTGAGTACAGGGAAACCCAGATACTACTCTCTGAACTTTGAGAGCCATTGGAATGCTCAACAAAACCTAATAAAGCCACCTCTTGTCCTACTTTTATTCCTGTTGACGTGGCAGACACCCACGACAAAAAGCAACATAAGGAGTAAAAAGCTTTTATTTGGCCTGTGATTTCAGGTTACCGTCCGTCATTTCAGGGAAGTCTAGTCAGGCACTCAAGCAGCGAGTCCCACCACAGCCACACGCAAGAGCAGAGACTGCGCTCACACTTGCTTGTTCTCAGTTAGCTTGCTCATCTCTTACACTCTTCAGGACACCCTGCCTAGATAATTCTGACACTCACAGTGGGCTGAGTCTTCTATATCAATTAAAAATCAAGACTGGGTCATGATAACTCTGGTAATCTCAATTGTCTGGTTTCCTAACTGGACTGGGTCATGATATCTCTGGTCTCTTGATTGTCTGTAGGTCTTCTGGATCACCAGGTTTCCCAGATGGACTGGGTCATAATAACTCTTGTCTCTCAGTTGTCTTTAGGTCTTCTGGACCACCAGGTTTCCTAACTGGACTGGGTCATAATAACTCTGGTTTTGAGACTTGGTGGAATTTTGTTCAAATTCAAGGCTAGTTGGCCTTGTCCTAGATTGTGTGGCACATTGGAGCCTGAGTTTTAGAATCAGGGAGGAGATCAGAGCTTAAAAATGGTTAGCCAAGCAGCTAAGAACACTCATGGCTCTTTTATCGAGACTGGGTACTAAGTTCTATCACTAACGTGGTTCACAACAATCTATAATTCCAGTTCCAGGGGATCTTACACCCTCGGCAGGCACCAGGCATGTGTGTATATACATGCAGACAAAACCATCTTATACATACAATAAATAAATACATACATATATTATAAACGAACTCCCAGATGTCATTTCATAAGAATTTAGTTGTAGCTCAGAGTTAGGGACTACCCAACTGTCCATATCTTAGTAAGGCTACTGGTAACAAGTGAGCCATAGTTCTGCGGTCTCTTGGAAGAGTTTAGCTGAGGTCCCCTTAGAATTAATTCAGTCCATCTACTTTTCCTTATGGTCATGTTCTTTAGGCTGAGTGTAAATCGTAGTCAATTTTCAGTGCAGAGACTACCAAATGTGTTTCTTTAGAGATGAGGGCCAGCCTACTATTAAAGAGTAATAAGAGTTCAAGTCAACCTTACTCTCAGAATAACTTCTAGAGGATTTTAGCCTGCAACTGGCCTTTTCTATGATAGTGTGGAAGGCTCCAACCACACCTTAAAGGTCAATCAACATTAGCAGATGTTAGAATCCTTGAAAAGGAGGGCTCTGGGTAAGGTCTGCTTACCAGTTCTCTTCTGGGTGTGTTCAACTCGGTCATGCTGGCCATAGCAAAAGAGATGCCCTGATTGGTACCCCTCTGATGCTGAATGACTCTCTATATCACCATAACCTCCTCATCCCATGGGCATTCTTCATATCAATTGATAGCATCTCTCCTTAGCTGGCAAGACTCACCAGTCCCTCTAAATGATCTTCCACTGGATAGACCATGATCACATAAACACTTCGTTCCTTTTTGAGTTAATTTTGACTTAATCTTACCAGGGCAGTCTGTATCACCTCCTGCCTCATTTATATGGATTTTATAAAAAACTGTTTTTCTCATTTTTATGACAATGTACCTGACAAATGTGACTTTAGCAAGGAGAGATTTATGGTGATATTTGTGATCTAACAAATAAAGCTTGCCTGAAGATCAGAGTGTGGAACTAGCCAATAGGTAGCCATAGAGAACAGGCAATGGTGGCACACAATTTTAATCCTAGCACATTTAATTCCAGAGGCAGAGGCAGAGGCAGATGGATCTCTGTGAGTTCAAGGCCACCTTGCGCTACAAGAGATTGATTCAGTCTAAGAGAGAAACAGAGCCAGACAGTGATGGCTCACACCTTTAATTTCAGTACTTGGGAGTCACAGACCTTTAATACCAGTACCAGAAAGGTGGAGACAGAAAGGGATATGGCTACATGGGGAAGAATATAAGGTGGGAGGAGACAGGAACTCACCATGCTCAGTCTGGGCATTCAGTGTGAGGATTTGGTAGAGGTAAGAAGTAGTGGCTGGCAGCTCTGCTCTGCTCTATCAACATTCACCCCTATATCTGACTTGGGGTTTTTATTAGTAAGTTCAGTTAGAATTCACACTACAGAGGGGCTAGCCCATGATGGAAGGCATGGTGGTGAGAGTTTGAAGCATCTGGTTGGATTTTGTCTACAGCCAGAAGGCACAGAGAGAATGCAACTAGCTAGCTGTTTTTCTTCTTTTTATTCAGTCTGAGATCCCAGCCCATTTAATAGCATTGTCCATATTTAGGTGACTCTTCCCTCTTTGATTAACACATACCCAGAGAATGGTCTCCTAGGAGAGTCTAGAACCTTTCAAGTTGACACTCAGTATTAACCATCACAGTTCTGAAGACCATGGGGCCGATGCCCAAGAATCTAATAGGAAGACTGCATGCAGCCTTGGCCTCCTTATCCATATATATATATATATATATATATATATATATATATATATATATATATATAGAGAGAGAGAGAGAGAGAGAGAGAGAGAGAGAGGGAAGATTCTTTTGTTGTTGTTGTTGTCATCGATGGTGAACAAGATCTAGCCCTTATGAATAGAATAGATTCAGTATTTGTGGACATATTCAACTCAGTATCTTTGTGGTGAGAAGCATTCTTTCCTTCAAGATTGCAGCATGAGCATGTCTCACTAGAAAGGCAGTGGTAACATCATGGTTTCTTTTCCCTTATCAGTCATGTGAGATGGAGTGCCAGGTGATACTCATCTATTACCCTGTTTGAATCCAATGATGACACAGTCTATTCTTCTTTTGCCATCTACAATAAAAGCATTTCTTTTAGTAAGCCACAAGAGAAAGGAGTTGTTTGGAGCTGATCTTGAAGATAAAGCCCTTTGAGATATATCTGCTCTGTTGTTTCTGTGCACAAACGGAAAAGGAGGTTCTTTGAGCACTAGTAGACAGTAGTACATTAAGGCTTCTTACTCAGTATTCCTACCAGTAATTCCTGAAACCTGGTGAATCCTTCTCCTGGCTTCCACTGATGTCCCTTTACCCTAACTTGCCTGAACTTGAGTGTGGTCTTCTAGACCTTGGCCTGAACACTGTTAGCTTTCTGACCTAAGGGTGCAATGGCTGCCATAACTCAGAGATGTCTAGATTGTCTCTGAACAACAGTCTCAGATATTTTAGAGAAGCAGGTCACCAGCTTTGAAATATATCCCAGCCCTTGGAGGACTCCAAGACCAAGCTACAGAAATACAAAAAGAGGCTCCAAAGCTGCTCTGTAGCAGAGCCATCTCTTATCTGGTAAAGGCCCGGTGCTGTGGCTCTAGACCTGTGGGTACGTGAATGCTTCCTTTCAAGGTCTGGCATACAGGCTTTGTAGTCACTATGGACTGGAGATCCAGCTCCTGCAGAGGAAGTTTCCTTCATCAGAGAATATGCTGAGCCACTGCTCACTTGGAAGGGAGAGGTGTTCAGTGTGACCTTTCTTCTTCCTGAGGTGCTATTTCCTGGCATGAGTATGTACTACAGGTAGTGGGCTTTTAGCTAGGTAATTTGAGTCTTGTTGGAGATCTCCAACACCCTCTATCTGCCTAAACTCAGAGAACCTGCACAGTGCTTTTTCTGAGGAGACTTTCTACATATTGCAATATAATCTACATGTGAGATAGAGCACCTTCACTGACTTGAAGCTCTCTGAGTTCCTAATCACAGCATAGTTTTACAGGTAGGAGCTACCTCTAAATCCTGGTAGAAGGACTGTCCAAACGTACTGCTGAATAATACAAGAAACCGAATCCATCCATTCAAACACAGGACAGGTCTGAAACAGCCAAACCCTTGCTTTGACCACAACAGTACACTGACTCAGCTGATGAACTATTCTATTCTAACTATTCTAACACTGAGATATACTATTCTCAGTGTGACTTATACAGAAGGAATAACAATATTGGAAGGAGCCTGGAAAGGGTTAATTAGACTATATCTTAACACATCCTGTATCTCTTACAGGCTTTCATTCTAGTCTAGGTTCAGTTTTCTGGTGATGGTAATGAGAAGACCTCCTGGAGTTAGCTGGATTTGTATTGGCTTTATTTGATTATCCCTGCTCCCCAAGGACTTACATTTGAACTGCCTTAAACACTGGATCTGGCTCTGTAATTTTGGTCTATGTATATTTGCATATTTATTACTATATTTTATTTTTGCACATTGAATAGCAGTAGTCAGCCTGGTCAGGGGCCTCCAGAGATAATGTCTGAGGGAGTCCTCTTTCAAATAAGAGTTGGGAACTTCAGAATACTAGAAATTGCTAAATTATTAACTGATTTCCTCAAGTACAAGACAGGTGCGAGCTGACTAGTTTCAGCTGAGACTTTCCATTGACTCTGACAACCATACAGGATTTGGAGACGTGACCACAGTAATAGGCTATAGCTGAGCTCAGGCCTCAGACCTGGGAGGAACATGGCATCTTTCCACATCACCTGGTCCCCTCTTCCAGGGTAGACAATTTTTATGAGGGGGCAGTAGAATGCCCTCAACAGCTTCAGTCAGGCATGGCCAGCACATGCGTGTTAGTGACTGATTCTGGCTCCCTTTTGGGGAATTGGGAGCAGTCATGCTTCCAACATTCCCTTTGCTTATTAATAGAACATCTCATATCCCCAGAACACCACATAGCAATGGCATTGTGGGCAGTAGCCACCTTCGAGGGTAGGAAAAGTCCTTCCTACTCCAGCGTCCTTCTTTGCAAAGAAGGCAGGCAACCCTATCAGCCCTAGTTGTCTTTGAGGAAGCAAGCCTTCTTGGATGTTTTGAGGTGCTGTGTTTTTCCAGCAACCAAAAGCCTAACATGTTCCACCGTGTCTCTGTCTCACCTCTTCAGCCTGGCTATGGGATTAACAAAGAAGGGCACCTCCATGAGTCGACTAAATGTTGCCTGTGGGCCGAGAGCTAGCTGAGGGATGAAGGGAATATTCATAACCTGACCGTTAGCAATCCTAGGGTTTCTATTTGTGTGTGTTTTAAGGGTCTCAATGGGCCCGACATAAACAGGGATGAGCCTTGATAAGGTTCCCGAGTCATTTCCCAATTTCTCAGTTCCTTCTATCAAACTTTATAACATTGTTATGGCAGTTCTCTTACATCTTCCTTGATTGTTCCCATAGATACCCTCGGTTGGTACTGCAAGTGCCCTCTGGTGGGGAGGCTGCATTACTGCATGCAGTTTGTCAACGCTGTTGGGCAGCACTCCACGTGAGGAGCTTTCCTTCTGCTGTCGGATAGAGAGAAAGGAGGGCTGGAAAATCCTTCCAACTATCAGATAGGTTGAAGGTATATTGGAATTTCTGTATAATTCGTCCAAAACCCTAGAGAAGAATTTCCCAGAATCCTCTAATGAAGCTTTAAACCTCTCATTGCGAAGGGAACATAGATCCTCAGGGTCCTCTGTCCCTCTGCTGCCATCTGCTGGACTCAACGGTAAAGGACAGAGGCTGCAGATCAGAAGGTGGTGGAAGTGCAGTCCCAATTAAAATAAGATGAACTTATCTTTAAGGCAGGCTCTTATGTTGGGTCTCCATTCCGCAGGGGTCACCTCTGCTATTGGGTGCTCAGTTTTGGCTACAAAGGGGGAAGTTTTTGCCTGCACAGGCTGTAAGGTTAGATACTTTGTGACTGCAAATTCCTGATACAGTTTGAGCTTTTCTCTTAAGGTTGCTACGGCCTGGGCATTTGGACCTCTTCCTTGTCTTCTACAAAATACATCTAGCTGGAGGATGGCACAGAGGCTTAAATTTTCATCTAGTGTCCAGAGCTTGTCATCGTCTAACTAGACTGTAATGAGTATTGGCTACATTAGAAAAAAAAAATCAATGTTTTTCCTTTAGGGTTTCCATCCATAGGTGTTTCTAGTATTTGGGAATGTAGCCAAGAGGAGTGTTAATAGAGACTGAATTGAGATATTCTGTGTCCTGGAAAAGAGAATGTGGACAGGGTTTGGTGCCCTAAAAATCCCAAGCAAGTCTGGGTCCCTGAAGAGGGAACATCCCTTCTCAGCCAGCTACCCTCTGTCCATTTCAGCAACCTATCAGTGCCTAAGACTGGATTGATGCCTGCCATGTTCAGAACATTTGTGGGATCTCCTGGTTTATGAACTTTCCCAGAGTTTAGGACCTGAGAGCCTGCAGAATTTCCTCCCAGTTTGTGACTGGTAGTTAATGTATTGAAAATTCTCTTACTTGCTGCGTGTGTGTGTGTGTGTGTGTGTGTGTGTGTGTGTGTGTGTGTATGTGTGTTGTTGTTGTTGTTGTTGTTGTTGTTGTTGTTGTTGTGTTTTGGAGAATGTGTGGTCTTGGCTCTCATTAACCTTGACTTTTCCTATCTAGAAGAAGGTCAGACAAAGAAGGAAAAAACAGAGAAGTACAACTTCTGGTATTCGTTACCAGAGCACACTGTGGGGGCCTGTTGCCAATCACTAGGTTTTGATGATTGGCTTCATTTTTGTCATAGCCAGGTAGAGAGGGAGGGTCTGAACTTCCAGGACACAACCCAGGAAGAAATGAGGTGTCAGGCCACAATGCCAGTGATATATCCCCTGCAGTGTGTTGTAGCTCTATGCCCTTGATTCCATCACTGCAACAAGCTGAGAATTTAATTTAGATCTATGTGTAAAGGGAGGAGGAGCTTTTCTTTTGTTCCAATTGCCTGGTCCCAAATAAACACACAAAAGCATATATAATTGCAGAATGTTTGGCTTGTAGCTCAGTCTTATTATTAACTAACTCTTACAACTTAACCCATTTTTATTAATCTACATTTTGCTGCATGGTTTCTCTAGCACATCTTGTTCCTCTGGTGGCTGACCTGCATCTCCCTTGACTCTGCCCTTCTTTCTTTCTGTATTTTCAGTTTGATTTCTCCACCTAGACGTATTCTCCTTGCTATGGGCCAAACTAGCTTTATTATTAACCAATGAGAGAAATACATATTCACAAGATACAGGATTATCCCACAACATTTCCCCATTTTTGTCTAATCAAAAAGGAAGGTTTCAACTTTAATATAGTAAAATTACAGACAACAAAGCAGTTATCAAGTAAGAATTACAGTTACGGCCCAAGCCAGCAACTCCACCGGAATAGGTACAAGGGAGCAACTTCCGGGGGAGTAGTCCTAAAACAGGGACACCTGCAGAATCAGGCCTAAGTCATCCACCTCCACCAGAGCAGACCACAAGTCAGCAACCTCTGCTGGAGCAGGCCCAGGACGACAACCTCTGCAGGAGCAGGTCAAAGCAAGTGACCTCTGCTAAAGCAGGTCGAACCAAGCGAGTTCCATGAAAGCAGGTCCAGCTGACCTTTAAGATTGCAGAGCAACCTTTGGAAGCCTAGAGCAACCTCTGTGAACACCAAATGATCTCTGGCTAGACTAGATCCATGGCCTCAACTCCAACATGAGGAACAACCATCTGAGTCTTGGAATCACTGGGACCTGGAAGAGTGATAACCAGAGACACAGATAGCCCCAACTACACCAAGCAGAGGAAAAGATGAGTAGACAAGGAAAGAACATACTCAACACCACAAAGAGCAACACAACACCAATAAAAACTAGTGACTTTACAACAGCAGGACTTGAAAACCCCAATATAGTTGAAGCAGAAGAAGATGACCTAAGAAATAACTTTAGGGGAATGTTTGAAGCCTTTAAAGATGAAATGAAAAATTCCCTCAAAGAAATGGAGGAAAAGACAAACAAAAACTTGGAAGAAATCAACACATCTCTTAAAGAAAACCAAGAAAAAGCAATCAAACAGGTGAAAGAAATGATTCAAGACTTGAAAACCAAATATAGACAATAGAGAAAATATAAACCAAGGGAATTCTAGAAAGGAAAATATGGAAAAGTGATCAGGAACCATAAGTGCAAGCATGAACAACAGAATACAAGAGAAGGAAGAGAGACTCTCAAGCATTGAAGATAAAATAGAGGGAAAAGACTCATCAATCAAAGAAAATAATAAATCTAACAGAAACTTAACACAAAGTTAAGTTAGGAATCTGGAATGCCATGAAAAGACCAAACCTAAGAATAATAGGTATAGAAGAAGTCCAACTCACAAGCAACACAAATATATAAGGACCTCCTACACAAGGTTGTTTTCATTTAAGGGGGGTTAGTTACAAATTGCTATTGGTCATAGTCAACCTCTTTCTAAAAGAAGAAAGGAGAATATGATATAGAAATGATGGGGGAAAAGGAGATTATTGAATTCACTTTAATTCAAAGGGAAAAATAGCTGTTAATCTCAAAATATTTACACTGGTATGGGTTTTAGTTCATTGATATAAGTTTAAGGTTAACCTCGCTATTCTCTCTCTCTCTCTCTCTATATATATATATATATACATACATATATATATGTATATATATACATACATACATGTATGTATATATATATAATACTTCTAGTCTTGTTTAAGGTATTTTGTTTTTACAGCTCAATTAAAATATAAGGTATAATTAAAGAACACAAAATTTCAAAAATACAGTTAGTCATCTATAATAGTCAAACTTATAGTCATGTTACTAAAATTTTCTAGGTATACAAAGGTACATTTCAGTTAGATATATAATCTTCTTCAAGCACTTCAAAGACCTACAGAATATGGCATTTCAAATGTTTTAATAACTTAGACTTTTCATGACAGTGAGACACATCTACTCCTGACGGCACCAATGTATTCCAAAAAAGATGATGGGCATCAAAAAAAAAAAACCTCATATGGAGCTTGTTTTCTTTTTTTTTTTT
>NW_004949121.1:4041628-4055077 GCF_000317375.1 Microtus ochrogaster | reverse complement strand
TGTGTGTGTTCATGTGTGTGCCTATGTGTATGTGTGTTCATGTGTGTGCCTATGTGTATGTGTGTGTTCATGTGTGTGCCTATGTGTATGTGTGTGTTCATGTGTGTGCCTATGTGTATGTGTGTTCATGTGTGTGCCTATGTGTATGTGTGTGTTCATGTGTGGGCACATGCTTGTGGAGACTCTAGGCTGAGACTGAGGATTTTAATTGCTCCTTCACTTTATCTTTTTTTAAAGAATATTTTTATTTATGTGTGCTTGTGTATGTGTGTTAATGTATGCTCGTGTATGCAGGTACCCTTGGAGACCAGAAGAGGGCATCAGATCCCCTACACAGATGATGCTCTGGTCCTCTGTGAGAACAGCGAGAACCTCTTAAGAGATGAGGCATCTCTCCAACCCTCCACATTATTCTTTGAGACAGAAGGTCTTTTTTTTCTTTTTTTTTAAAGATTTATTTATTTATTTATTATGAATAATGTTCTGCTTGCATGTGTCCTTGCAAGCCAGAAGAGGGCACCAAATCTCATTACAGGTGGTCAGGTGGTTGTGAGTCACCATGTGGTTGTTGGGAATTGAACTCAGGACCTCTGGAAGAGCAGTAAGTGCTCTTAACCTCTGAGCCATCTCTCCAGCCCGGAGCTTGTTTTCTTTATTGCAAAGATATACATGTAGGCAAAGAAATTACCCTTGCCTCAAATGCCGACAGTTACTGTTCAAACTGGACCAACAGAACACAAGAAAGGTAACTGCTGACCTTTGCCAAGACAAGGTAGGACAGTCCTTCAAATTACCTGCTTCACAGAAAAGTCTATCAAATGTGCTAGACCTGTAGAGCAAAAACAGATGCCACAATATTGCAGAGGAACCTTGGGTGACTGTCCAGGCAGCCAGCTGTCATTTCTCACAATTTTGGAAGTCATTTGCCTGTACTTATTGCTTACTCAGCATTAGTTCCTTCTCAGAACGTTGATGGAGTTGAAGACTAGATAGATATAGTTTTTCTTAGTCATGATAAAAAGGTAATTTAGATATAAAACTTTAGGCACAGCAAGATAAGATAGTAGAGTATTTTCTCTAATTTTGTCAAATACAAATGGACTGGATATTATAACTTTAATTCTTTTCTGAATACTTTGTTTTTATTTTTCTTTTTTATTATTTTTATTGAGCTATATATTTTTCTCTGCTCCCTTCCTGTTTTTCTCCCTCCCCCTCTGCCCCCTAGTATGGTCCCCATGCTCCCAATTTACTCAGGAGACCTTGCCTTTTCCTACTTCCCATGTAGATTAGATCCATGTATGTCACTTTTAGGGTCCTCTTTGTTGTCTAGGTTTTCTGGGGTTGTGAATTGTAGTCTGGTTTTCTTTGCTTTATGTCTAAAAACACTTGTGAGTGAATACACATTATATTTGTCTTTCTGGGTCTGGGTTACCTCACTCAATATGATGTTTTCTAGATCCTTACATTTGCCTAAAAATTTCAAGAGGCCATTATTTTTTTATGCTGTTTAGTACTCTAGTGTGTAAATGTACCACATGTTCCCTATCCAGTTTTCAGCTGAGGGGGCATTTAAGTTGTTTCCAGGTTCTGGCTATGACAAACAATGCTGCTATAAACAGTTGAGCACATGTCCTTGCAGTATGATTGAGCATTCTTTGGTTATATACCCAAAGTATATTGCTGGGTTTTGAGATAGGTTGTTTCCTAATTTTCTGAGAATCGTCATACTGATTTCCAAAGTGCTTGTATAATTTGCAGGAGTGTTCCCTTTATCCCACATCCTCTCCAACATAAGCTGCCATCAGTGTTTTTGATCTTGACCATTCTTACAGTTGTAAGGTGGAATTTCAGAGTTGTTTTGGTTTGCATTTCTCTGATGGCTAAGGATGTTGAACATTTCCTTGAATGTCTTTCAGCCACTTTAGATTCCTCTGTTGAGTGTTCTCTGTTTAGGTCTATACCCCATTTTTTATTGAATTATTTGTTCTTTTGATGACCAATTTCTTGAGTTCTTTGTATATTTTGGAGATCAGACCTCTGTCTAATGTAGGGTTGGTAAAGATCTTTCCCCATTCTGTAGGCTTCCATTTTGTCTTGTTGATCGTGTTCTTTGCTCTTCAGAAGTTTCTCAGTTTCAGGAAATCCTATTTATTAATTGTTTCTCTCAATGTCTGTGCTACTGGGGTTATATTTTGAAGGTGGTCTCCTGTGCCAGTGTATACAAATGTACTTCCTACTTTCTTTTCTAAGAGGTTCAATGTGGTTAATTTTATGTTGAGGTCTTTGATCCATCTGGACTTGAGTTTTATGCAAGGCAATAGGTATAGATCTATTTTCTTCTACATGTTGACATCCTGTTATGCCAGCACCATTTGTTAAATATGATTTCTTTTTTCCATTTTCCTGTTAGCTAAGCAGACAGTTTAAGTTGCAAATTCTATTTAAAAGATAGTTTACAAACTTTTAATAAGGCATCCAATGGCTGAAACCTTATCTAAAATGTCCTATGGGAGACCTTGAGCCATTAAATAAAATTGGTAAAGGGAGCATTGATCGAAATTCCAGAAGACAGCTTACAGA
This sequence comes from Microtus ochrogaster, assembly GCF_000317375.1. NCBI lineage: Eukaryota > Metazoa > Chordata > Mammalia > Rodentia > Cricetidae > Microtus > Microtus ochrogaster. The sequence goes on along the minus strand of NW_004949121.1, from coordinate 4,052,494 downwards.
AGCTGTCAGACAGGGACAGCAAGTACATTGTATTATTATGATCAACCTGGTCAGAATGTAATTACGTACAAAACTTACTCCTACAGAAGTTTTGTGCCAAAATGATCTGCTTTTATGGCTGCATCTTCCTGTTTTGCCTGGTAAGGTATTAAACCCTTATTTTAAAGCAGTAGCTTGCTTAGCACAAAAGAGAAGGATAAAATCTAAACTATATTTTGACAAAAACCAGCTATGATCAACATTCCTTATACTAAGCAACAAACTGATTGGTTATTTCAAAATAATGATTCTTGGGCAATTGAATTTAAATTGCTCATTTTAAAGGCCAGATTAATAATCTTTTCTGAGCAGCAATTCACACAACTATTTTCCTTAATTTTTCCTAAAGTTGTAGCAAAAAAAATCCCTTAAAGGATGCTAAATTGTACAAATGGTTGTTCCAATGGAAGAGCTACACATTTTGTTAATAGTTTAAAAAAGTAGAGTGTGCCCAAGTCTCCTTAAAAACAATTTAAAAAAATAAAAGAAAAAGACTTAAAAATTGTCACATAATGCCTGAAGTCATACACCTTTTATGCCCATCAACAATCTGCCACAGGCAAATTTTGGCATAATGTGGCACCAAGGCAACATTTGCTAAGGCAAGGTTAAAAAAACAAAACAAATAAACAAACAAACAAAAAATCCTTTACACTAGATTATGGGAAAGATCCAACCCTCTATTAATTTGGGGTGAGGATATGCTTGTGCTTTTTTCACAGGAAGAAAATAAAGCTGCATAAGGTGTCTGCATATACAGCAAAGGAGTACCAACCCTCATGACACTGCTGCCGCTGACGACTTCATAGGCGAAGCAGAAAGAACCAATGTTCCTGACTGACAATAACTTGCTGCAGTTGGACAAGGTAAAGAAGATGGTGGAGATGACTGGTGATTCTCAGCCTCTTGATGAACTTGCCATGCAGACTTCCAGACCCAGTGAGTCCTGTTTACTTTGGAGCAGGACCAAAAACAAAACTAAACCTTTAACTGTTCTACTCTTTGGGACACAGAACTCATTTTACCAGTATGGTATTCAATCTGCTGTTAAAATATTGGATCTGAGAACTGAGACCTCAATTTTCCCCTCAGGGGAAAAAGGACGGAAGCCCTTTTTCAAATATGAGGAGGTAAACCTAAGATTATTTTGTTGCTGCTTAGCGACTAGACAGTTACTTAAAAGGAGCAATGCTGTTGGACTCTCACCCATCAGAGAAACCTTTTCTTGTTTGATTAGAATGTATTTAAGAGAATTGTGATGTGACAATTGTGGGTTTATTGTTAATTTCCAGCCTAGAATTATGGTATTGCCTAGCTAAAGCTTGTAATTGCTTTAGTTCACCATAAGATGTTAAGGAAAGTTTGACATTCCCTATGAGTGCTTGGATTTGACATCTTTGATAAGAAATTTAGATTTTTATACAGTTAAAAATTTTTAAGAAACACTCTAGACTAATTAAAAAGGGCATGCCCAACCCTGAGAAGACTGTAGCCATTAGGAGCATGCTTATCACAAAACATTATCTAATTGCAGATGAACTCTCTTGATGAAATATTGGCTCAGAGACACAGAGCCCAGAGATATTTTCTCCCTTAACCCCTTGCTTACAGATGTTGGCAGTTAGAGATGGGACCCTAATACATGGACATGTTTTATGAGAATATAAATACCGAAGGTGGATAAGTCTGGGAAACCGGAAAGTGTTCACTTAAGGCAGATGCGATCATCTCTCCTGTTGCAGAAGCATAGGCTTTATTAGAATTAATAAAAAGGGAGGACTTGTGGAGGCCCCAAAATGTGAGCCTATTTCCACCTTGTCTGCTGGTCAGAGAGCTGGAGGTTGCTCTAAGTGACTGACAAGCATAGTTGTACATCCTAACTCAGGATGTGATTGCTTGATTCTTTTAACTTTAAAATAGCTCATACACAGTAGGTCCATGCCATCCTCACAGGTGGTCGGGATATGCAAATGTACTTCTGTTCCTTCTTTTGTAGCTATGAGGTCGCCTGGGGAGTGGCTGCCTTCAGGAGCAAAGAAAACCCAGCCTACAATTCATTATCCCAGAGAACCTAAACAGAAAAGAGGACCCTAAGAAAGACATACACAGATCTATTCTACATGGGAAGTAGAAAAAGACAATATTTTTAAATCTGTGAAAAAGGGAAATTAAAGAAGACACCACAAAGTGGAAAGATCTCCCGTGCTCTTGGGTAGGTATTCTGCTTTGCTTTATGTGGAGGCCCCAAAATGTGGGCTTATGCCCTCTTGTCTGAAGGTCAGAGAGTTTGAGCTTGTTCAAAGTTGTTGACAACAACTCTGGCTGCACACCCTGACCTAGGGTATGGTTACTTGGTGTTTTCAACGTTAAGATGGACCATATAGGGAGATCCTCTTCACCCTGACTGAAGGTTGGAGAATTCAAGTATACTTCTGTTCCTTCTTTTGAATTAAGAGGTTTGACTTAGGGAATGGCTGCCTACAGGATACTTGGTCTATGATGGGCTCACTGCCTAAACAACAGAATGACTTCCTCATGGATTTATGGCTTGATGTCTCAAGTACTAGTTGTCCCCTTTTGTATTGGGGTATAAAAGTATATGAAAAATTAAACATGGGCAATTCCAATATTCACTGGAACTCCCTCCTGGTACTATTTTATGTTTCTGTCTTATTATTTTTACTGTGTCTTCATTCTCTTTACTTATTGTTCTGAGCCCCATGCCCCTGCCCTGATAAGTGGTAACCTTGTCAAAACAAGTCTCTGACAGATATAGGCCAATTCAGCTCTATTATTAACTGAGAGTAATACAGATTCACAGCATAGAGAAGGACTATCCTACAGCACCTATGCTGCACAGAGGGCCAACGACAAAGGACAGGAAGGAACCAGCTATCTGTATGCACATTTGTGTGTGCACTCTGGGGCTCTCTGTCTCTGTCATCTTCACAAAAGGGAAGACTGGATAAGAGCCTGGGCCTGGGCCTAACAGGGTTGAGAAGCCAAGCACCCAGCCCTGGTTCTTTTGACACCATGATGGAGTGAGAGTTTCTCACAAATGTCATGGTATGGAGCTATGGAAAGAAAGCACAGGCAGGCCACACACCTCTGATTATAGCAGGGATATCCTGCTTTGCCCTAGACAGGGGACACTGATGTGCCTGGGGGATAGGCGAAGGGAACTGGACAATGACTATTATCCCCATTCTTCGCTGGGTCCATGTTAGCTAGTCAGAGATGAATGGAATAAGGACATGAAAAGAATATACACGGCACATCTCAGGCACTGCCCATCTCTGCTTACCTGGGAGGAAGCCTGGGGAAAAGATTAAAGGAAAAATTTGAGAATTCCTCTTTCCTGAAGGGAGGCTGAGAAGAGTGTGGACAGTGGAGCTAACGCAGTGCCCAATAAAACCCTAAATAGTCAACAAAAAAAAGTGCATATGGTGTGCGTGTGGTGGGGGTGTGTGTGCATGTATGTGTGGTGTGTGTGCATGCATGTGTGTGTGGTCTCTGTGTGTGGTATGTATGTGTGCATGCACATGTGGTATTGTGGTGTGTGTTTGTATGGTGTGTATGTGTGTGCATGTGTAGTGTGTGGTGTGTGTGGTGTATGCGTGTGTATATGCATGCATGTATGGTCTGTGTATGTTGTATATGATATGTGTGTGGTGTGTATATGGTGTGTGCATGCCCATGTGCATGTGTGTGGTATGTGTGCACATTTGTGTGTGTGTGTGTTTGTTAAAATAACATATTAACACTGGAGATAGAGTTGCCGTGGTTTGGACCAAATAGTATTCACAGACTGTCTAGCTGAGGCATGAAGTCTTGCTTGCAGCTGGTGACCTTGGAGAAACTAATGTTCCTTTCCTGCTCCGTGTCCATTTTCTGTCAAAGGAGCAACCAAGGGGTGAACATCCTGAGGCCTGTTAAGTACTGGCCCTGTTGTCACAGGATGTGAAATTTTTGGGTTCTGTCTCTGGAGAAGAGGATTGTGAGCTGTAGTTTAAAACAGGCAGAAGGTAGGAGAGAAGGAACATTCAAGGTTATGGGAAAAGATCACGTGTTCTCAGGAAGAGTTCATTTAGGCATTCAGTGTCCTGTCAGAGTCACCAAGAATTCTCATGAGGAGAGGTGGGGTTTCCTTTTTAGGCATCAATTCCTTCCAGAAAGAATTTTAGGCAGCCTACCTAAATGCAAGGAAGGTGTACTTTTGCAGCTAAACCTGAGCCATTTGGGGCATTTTAAAATGCACTATCTTCCAGTACTGCCCATTCTTTAAAAGCATTTTTAGACCTTTAAAAATAATCAAAAATGGCATTATGTGAATTTATGGTACCTTTCAGAATCTGTCTCTATTCAAAAGCTTTAGGAAAGACCACAGGGGCAAGACCGATGAAGGACTTGAACTAGTTCTTGTGCCCTTCATCACCCACAGCTGGCGTTACCAAGACATTTTGTAGCTTCTCCACCAGCAAGCTTGTCTACAAGCTGGGAGCATTGGGGTAGCCTGGCTGTTCAGCTCCAATAAATAGTTTCCTTAGGGAAAATGTTTCCAGGGCAGGTGGAATTGCAGAGAAAGTTTAGGATACACAGGAAGCGCAAGGAGACCTTTCACCTCTGGGATCTGATGTGAGTTTTTCCACTGCCTGAAAGTCAAAAAATGATGACACCAGCAAATCAAACAAAAACAAACAAACAAACAAACAAATAAAAAACCTCATGGGCAAAATCATTCACAGAGACACATTACCCTTTGATTTTTAAGAGACATTTAAAAGAGGAATATTAAAATAGAAACAGTCTGTGTTTAAGGTTACAATTGGCAGGGCCTTTGAATTTGACCTTGCTCCATTTTCGTGTTGAGACCTTTCCTGAGAAGACGTCCTGCAGACTCTGAGCCGTGTTTACACTGCAGTACACCCCTGGACTTCCTTCGGTCTACGTGTAATGAGGATCCCTTTGACACTCAGCATTCATCGCTTCTATTTTGCTCCCACTCCTTCCTTGGGTGTGGACCTGTGTAATGTACTTCCTATACCATCTTCTCATCTCATTTGCCAAAGCGAAACTCCTCAAATAAGAAGTAGACCCAAACATTTTCACTTAATATTTTAAGTCTTTTGAAGAATGCAACTTCAAAAGACACAAAAATCCCAAGGATGACTGTTGTTAAAGACCCCAAATGGGGCTGCGAATGTTGTGCTTACTTTAGTAAAGCCCAGCTTCATTCCAGGCTCACCAGCCTGGAGTTCTTTCTGCAGTGCTGATCTCAGCTTCGCAGAGGAGGGGTCTCAGAAGAGACCTCCTCAGGCTGCCGCAGCCAGTGGTGTTAGGTTCTGTCTCTCCCTGCTCCCCTGGTGCTGTGGGGCTGGTGACAGTGTCAGAGAGTTCCTAAATGGTGGCTCTCAATTCCACATTCGTCCAAGCAGTGCATATGATTTGGGGTTCCTCGTACTGAAAAGAGTCTTAAGTTAAGAATGGTCATTACGGTTGGTTGGACAAGGTGTTTGTTAGAAAGTCCTTGATGGCAGTGGGGCAGTTTAGGGGCTGTCACATGAAACACCTGTTCAGGGACATGAACAGAAACTCTCTGCCCTTGTCTTGCTATTGCCTGGAAGGAAACAGTCTTTCCCCAGCCATATTTTAGGAGATTCTCAGAACCGTTGGAAGCAAATGAATGTGTGAACGTGTGAATAAACAAACAAACAACAAACAAACAAACAAAAAGCAGCCTGCCCTTGTTTGGGTCTAAAACTAGTCTTTTCCAATTTTGCATGCACATAAACTAATTTAGGGATTAAAAATCTCTATTTTGGATATTGCAATTTGAAATCTTGGGTTGGGGGAGGCATGTGCCATACATTTCCACGAGGAGGAAGTGAAGGAGCTCTAATGCTGGGTGCAGTTTCAGGAGAGGTTGCTTGTCTAAGTGTTAGGCAGAGCTGCACAGTATACTTCTGGAAATTACTCTGTTGGCTAGGATTAGACAACAGTGGTTCTGGCTGTGACCTGATGTTTTAATGACTATTCTCAAGAGAGTGTCACCAGTCAAGGCAGTAGTCACTCTCTTGAACATCCCAGGATTAGATGACAGAGTGAGGGAGGCTGAAATGGTTGGTTCTAGACCCTCTGACCTGAAATGAAATATGCTGAAAGTTGAGATTGTCCACATTTCCACAAAAACATCAAAAGTGGTCCCCAAAGCCAATGCTTTGTCCCATAAACGTCTAGTTGTGTAGTTCAGAATAGCCACAAGGTGTCAGTATAGGTTCGTTCAGTTATAATAAATTTATGGTTTCAAAAGAGACCAGTCTGATTCTCACATCTGCTTAATAGAAAAGACATACATTTAACTAGAGACTTGGATCTTCTACGCAGTGGTGTACTGGAAGTTTTATGTCAACTTGACATAAGCTAAGGTCATCTGAGAAGAGGGACATCAATTAAGAAAATTCCTACATAAAGTATTCAAGCCTCTAAAGACATTTTCTTAATTAGTATTTGATGAGGGAGGGCCCAGCCCATCGTGGATGGTGCTGTCCCTGGGATGGTGGTCCTGGGTTCTATAAAAACCAGGCTGAACAAGCCGTGGGGAGCAAGCCAGTCAGCATCAACTCCTTTCTCCAGGGTCCTGCCCTGTCCCTGTCCTGACTTCCTTTGATGACAAATGTTAATATTGACCTGTAACTCAAATTCTCCCTCCCCAACTTGCTTTTGGTCATGGTATTTCATCACAGCAATAGTAGCCCAGGATGTTGAGGGCCATGGAGACAATGGAGGCCTGGCCTGTGGAGTTTCAGGGTCATTTGCTATTTTGAATTAAGATTCTCTCTTTTTGGCTAGTTGGGGTTGAGGAGTCAGCCATGACTAACAAGAGACCAGTACCACTGACATGAAACCTTTGTATTACAGAGATACAAATGCTGGTTAGCTGGAGCTAAGAAACTGGCGGTGATTAGGAAAAAACAGCGTCGCTGAGGTGAAGTGTTTCCTCAGAGCCAGCACACAGACTTTCTGTTTCAAGGACGGTGACACCTGAGGTTTCACACACACACGCACACGCACATGCACACACACATACACACACACAAACTCACACACACTCACACACACACACAAACTCACACACACACACTCACACGTACATGCACACACACACATACACAAACTCACACACACATACACACACGCACATGCACACACAAACTCACACGCACACACACACTCACACGCACATGCACACACACACACACACACACAAACTCACACACACGCGTACACACAAACGAGAGAGAGAGAGATTCAAAAAAGCAACCTTAATCTGTTTAATGACAGGGAAGAAACTTCCCCATGGAGGGTGGGACTGTCCAGTATAATAGGAACACAAAGGCTTTAGATCTTGCCCAAAGGAATATTTTGGGGATGAACCTATGGAGAGTTATCCTTCCAGCTCAGCATGCCCAAAGAGATGCAGGACACAGTGGTCCAGAGCTGACTACATAGAGCATGGAGTCCTAGGGAATGCAAATCCAGCAAAGTTCACCCTGGACTCTGCAAACTTATAGCAAGAATTCTGGTCAATACTAAAACCAACCTAGTCAAGAACAAAGGAAATCACACTGACTTGGGGCCAATTAGAATTGCGATTAGGGAGAGCAGACATATCCAAGTGGCCTCAGAACTGTGATCATAACTTCAGGCTGTGTGGCAGTTAGATTACCTGCTTGTCAGAAATGAGGATGGGAGCTGACAAGAGTCAAGCTGTCTTGTTAGAGAAGGATTGAATACCGAGAAGCAGAGAATTCACAAATTGTTCTCAAAATCTAGACAACTGCAATCTGGCCTAATCCACGGGTTAACATACACATGAGGATATATCTGCAGTCAGCCTCATTAAAAGATGAAACTGCAGACGTGTCCATCAACAACGGCCTCTGTGTTTGTTTCTCCTCTGCTGCTCTCATAAAACACCATGGCCAAAAACAACTTGGGAAAGCAAAAGTGTACTTTGATTTAGGTTCCAGGGGGAGGGAAGATCTGTAATAGCTGCAGAGGGGAGGGCATGGCAAGAGAGCAGAGACAGGAAACCAGCTGAACAAATCTTTACTCATGAACAGGAAACAGAGAGGGAACAGGAAGTAGGACAAGGCTATATACCCTCAAAGAACCCCCAATGATGTCTTTTTTCTTGCAAGACTCCACCTCCTAAGGTTCCATAACCGATTCACCAGCTGGGGACCACATGGTCAAATACGTGCCCCTGGGAAACGTTTCTCATCCAAGCTTCCTTAGTCAGCCTTCATTGCTTACACCACCCCTAGGGCACCAGATGCATCCCCATGGTGAGTTGGCTCATATTCCTATCCCTTCCTAGAGCCTCGGGTTTCTCCACATATTTGGATAACCAGAGAGCTACCATAGACAGCCGGCCCACACCCTGGACTCAAGACTAGCTCTATACCTGTGTTTTAGTTCCTGATTCCTCAGGATGAACAAGCCCAGCTTGTAAATTGTGATGTGAAACCAGAGAGCCTGCTACCTAGACACTGGTATCATTGCCACCCTAGACTGCACAGCCATGTTCTCAGACTTTAAAGCCCCCTGTTAAAGATGAAAATCAAAGTGGAGTAGCATTAGTTTCCAGCACTTGAAACCCAGTTGGGAGGCAGTGGATCCTCGGCACAAACAATCTGGCTGTGGCAATGATGCATGGGAAGACTCGGTGCGGCTACATGGTTGGTGCTGAGTGACTGTGGCTTGTGGACCGGGCTATGTATGGGTTTGCAAGAAGGGTCCCTAGAAGCACAGTACTTCCTAGAGAGTCTCATTCAGGCCATCTCTTCACCTCTGAGGTTCTGCAGTAAGACAAAAGGCTGTTGCTTATCTCAGTACAAATGGTATAGTGTCCTCTACAAAACAGGCCTCCGAAGAACCTGGGAGCCAGGATTAAGGATTAACCATTCTTTCTATTCCTGCCCACCTCTATTCATACAGGTAAGCCAAACATAATTGTGATATTTTCACCAGGTAGTCTTTTTGTTCTGCTATGATGATGTATGTTCTCAGATTTTCCATGACCCCACACAGGAATAGCAATTTGGTTGAGAAAAACTACATTCCTTCAGGAGGTGAACTCTGTTCTCAACAAATTTTATACTGTAAGACTTTAAATACTCTGCAGTGTGTACTATACTATGTTCCTATTCAGCGATAAAAATGATAGTGCTCTCACGGGATTGAAAGGTAGCATTTCTTAAAACATACTTTAGTATATGCGCTTTCAAAAAGCATTTATTTATTTTGCTGTATGTGCATGAGTGTTTTGCCCACAGGCATGCTGGAGCAACATGCGTGCCGTGACTGTGGAAGGCACAGAAGCATGTTGCATCCCTAGAACTTAAGTTATAGATGGTTGTAAGCTGCCAGGTAGGGCTGGAACTGAACCAGAATCCTCTGTAAGAGCAGTGAGTGTTCTTTAACCATCGAGCCATCTCTCCAGTCATGTTCACAAGCTTTTAACACTGCCTCCTGCACTGTGGTACAGATAATAAACCCAGTCTCAGAAATCACCCTGTACTCATTAGATATCAGCTGAACTATTTTAAGCACCATCATTAAATGTGTGTTTGCATGCTTTATTATGTTTATTAGAGTATGGTCACCACAAGCATTCATGGGAACAACCTTTCTAAAAGGTATGTGAAGTGCATTCTAAAAACAAGACAGATAATCCCTCATTATTTCATTATATGCCTTAGTGTGGCTACCTCATCTACTCTCTGAAATAACACCATCCCAACAGTCAAGAGTCAGACTTATAGAGAGATCACATCTTACAGGATTTCCTAACATACAGGTTCATTCCTGAAATAACACTGTTTACCACTTAGTTTTCTATCTTAGCTACTTCTTTGTTGCCACAATAAGATATTGCCATAAAAGCAGCTTACGTGGGAAAGGCTGTATGTTGACTTACAGATCCATAGGCGATACAGTTCATTATGGAGGAAACAGCATGGCAGCAGGAGCCCGAGGCTGGGCCATGTGTTGCAGCCGTAGCCTGAGGCAGCAGGCAACAACAATAAGTGGGGCCAGGCTATACAACCCCAGTTTGGTGACAATGAAGTCTTGGACAACACAAATTAAAATGTACCCTTTAGTAAGCAGGCATTGATTCAGGTTTTCTATTTGGTGGGGGCGTCTGGCAGTTTAAGACAGGGTCACTGCCTGGTCCAGCTTGGCCTGGAGCTCGCTGTCTATCAAAGGTTGACTTCAAACTGGTGACAGCCCTCTTGCTGAAGTCTCCCACACCCAGCCACACACACCTTCCAAAGTGCTTGTAGATATGGTTCTCGAAAACCTTCGTAATGTATGGTACAAAATGTTCACAGAGAGGTCCCAGATCATCATACCATTCAGTTCACTGGGGGAAAAGGGGTTGAATGTATCCCAAGATTCACAATCTGGGAAGTGAGGAAGGAAATGGTTTAGTTGGTAAAGCACTTGCCACAAGCATGAGGAGCAGAGTTTGTATTCCTAGCACCCCTGTAAGCATTGTGTGGGCTCAGCCGTCCACCTATAATTCTAGCCTCTGGGGAGGTGGAGAGGGGACATCGCTGGAATAAACCCATCATGGAAACCTGGGTTCAGTGAGAGACCCTGACTCATTATAAAATATGAACAGAGATGAAAGCCACCTGACATTAGCCTAAAGCCTCCACATGCGTGTGTGTGTGCGCGGAAGTATGTGCATTAGACACAAGTGCCCACACATCCACCTCTCTCTCTCTCTCTCTCTCTCTCTCTCTCTCTCTCTCTCTC
>NW_004949121.1:4038867-4041528 GCF_000317375.1 Microtus ochrogaster | reverse complement strand
CACTTTCTCGTGTACTTACTTGCTGTGTCTGTCCATAATTTTGTGAGGTGTCTGCTCAAATCATGTTTCTTTTGGGTTGTTTTCATATTATTAAGTTTTAGAGTTTCTTTAATATGGATGCATGATTTGCTTATTCTCTCTCCTCTCTCTCCCCCTCTCTCTCTCTCTCTCTCTCTCTCTCTCTCTCTCTCTCTCTCTCTCTCTCTCTCTCTCACACACACACACACACACACACACACATACACACACGGTTCTGATGCCTATTTCCGAGAGCTTCTTCTCTGCTTCAGCTTACAGACCTACATGTACTGCTCAGAAAGCACTGCGAGGCCATGTCCAGGGTGGCGTGTCCTATTCACTGGAGATGCAGAGAACCTTGCCAGGCTTCAGGTTTCCAACAGCTACATACACTTGGCTTCCAAGAAGCTGATGGAAGCTCTCATGAGTCCTGAGATGGCACCATGAAATGGGGCATGTGTATCAAGTTCTCACCTTGACCAAGGGCTTGCTTTGTAAAAACACTCCTGAACGCCCCATTGAAGAATCACATTCGTAAGCAGGTGTCCTAAGGTTCTCTGAATATAGCTTCTGCAGGATCCATAGGCTGTTGTTTGTTTTTGAGACAAGGTTTTGCTATCTTGGTTGTCCTGGAACTTGACATGTAGACCAAGCTGGCCTCTGCCTCCTGGAATTAAAGAACTGCACCACCATGTTTAGAATTTTTTTTAATGATTTTATTTTTGAGATTATAGTATAATTACATCTTTCCTTCTCTTCCCATTCCTCCCAGGGTTACTGAAGTCATGGACCTTGTAGGAGAACTTAAAACTGTTCATTTACTGAACCAACATAATCCTTAACTATATTCTAACTGTTTATCAATATACCCACAGATAGGTGTAGTTTTCACCCTTCATCAAGGAACTTCTTTTTGCGACATTACAGAAAACCATAATTCACCAAAAGGGGAGATATGGATTCAAGTCCCAGCTGATAAATCTACAATGCAATTATCGCACCTAAGGCTCAGACTGGTGTAGAAGAGAGGTTGAAAGGTTTGTAAGAGCCAGAAGAAGAGGAAGTTCACTGTGAGACTGTGTCTCCTTGAAGAGTGAGAGAAGCTTTGCCCACGAATTCTCACCAATATGACCTGTGGCATGGAAACTCCAATGGATACACTAACATGGAAAAGAGAAGGCTTAGGAGGCCTCAACCCCAGAACTACAGGCAACCAAGGATGCTGAGCGCAGGGTATGCGTGTTGAGAAGTGTGTGCTGCTATGGAAGGCTTTCTTCTGGGCATGGAGTCGCTGTTCCATGTCTGTACATAGCCCCAGACCCCCACAGTACATGCTCCATCAGCATTCCCTCAAGATGAGGGACGGGCTCATGACCTCCCTCCTTTGCCCCAGAAGCTGCACACAGTTAATAGTTACTGGAGAAGAAGTCATATTCCTCACTGCCATAGCCACTAGTACGTTGTTTCCTGGAGACACAAACTGCACTGAATACTGAACTCTCTAGTGGATTCCTTCTTCATCTTGCTTTCCACCGTCTTCTTAGCGTGGTGCATACAGAGGCGGCACATGGCGATGTCTAAGGACATCAATTAGAGTGGGTTTTGTAAAGATAGCATTTGCACCGTTTCTCCCCCTTCTTCTAGTTAATTAGGCACTTTCCCAAACTTGCTAAAACGTAATTGTCGTGATATTTGCATCAGTTCTGGCATTCCGCATGTGAGCCCGAGAAAGCAGTTTCTAGGGAGCATTTGAAACAATGGATCAAAGTCTGCTCCTGAAAAATAGCATACTGAACTGTTTTCCTTGTTAATTAAATACTTTACCAAACTGATACCTTCCTAATGAAGTCTTTCTTTGTAGTGGTTCCCAGTGGCTTCTGGGGATCTCTTGGGGATATAAATGAAGGCATACCTCTAAGAGATCCATTCCACACTGTTTCTCCTGTAAACTGGAAGGTAACGAACTGGGAACTCTCTGCAAAACAATGTCTGTGGCCTGGTGACCCTGAGCACTCAGGATCATAAGTGTCTTCTTTGGTGGAATTGACAGCAGTTTGCGAAACTGTGGGCTTCTCCGCTAGAAGCTTGAGCTCAAGTGAGATGACTCACACCTCTGCTCCTCCACTCCTTCAGCTGTAAAACACCTTTGATTAAGTACAGCTTTAAAGGATTATACACACAGTTAAAGTGGATTACCATATGGCCGGAGTTAGCACTCCTTTCTTTTCGCTAGCAAGAATAAATATAAACTTCTAAAGGAAACAGAAAATGCAGGCACTGTGGGTGAGTAAATTAGGACTTATTCCATTGAAATGTGTCTGCCTTCCACTTGGAGCACTGGTGTCACTGGGCTCAGGCACCCTTCCTTGTTCTCGGAATGTCACAACAGCTTCTGGGCTTCAGCAGTGTGCATGTTCTCTCAATGCATTGCTCCGTTCTGTCACCAAACTCCTAGGGAAAGCTACTAAAGCACATGCCATTTTCCTTAGCACCCAACTGAAATGAACATAAAATGAACATAGGTTCTTCTCGGCTTACAGGATGTCAAATCTCAAGGCTTTAATCATCCTCATCTTCTCTAAAAGATGAAAACGAACCTATTCTTTTTTTAAAATTTATTTATTTATTAAAGATTTCTGCCTC
>NW_004949121.1:4037700-4038432 GCF_000317375.1 Microtus ochrogaster | reverse complement strand
CAGTCCGGTGCTCCAGTGTGGGTCTCTGTCTCTGTCTCCTTTAATCGCCTGATGAAGGTTAATATCCAGGAGGATGCCTATATGTACGAACCTATTCTTCAAGGCTAGATACAACACTAGGTCCTGTGTATAAAGTCCTTAAAAACGAAATCACATACATACAAGTAACAGTATATGGACTGAGCAGATTGAGTCTATATAGTTGGGACTATATCATTTTAGAAAAGAGCCCGGGATCATGAATTTGAAAGGAAGCAGCAGGTGGGGGTTGGATACATGGAAAGGGTCGAAGTTAGGGAAAGAAAGGGGGGGGGGACATGACATAATTAACTATAGTATACTTTAAAAAAAAGAATCGTCTTCTCCAGATCTGTGAAGAATTTTGATGGGGATTGCATTGAATCTATAGATTGCTAGATTGTTTTTGGTAGAATTGCCATTTTTACTATGTTGATCCTTCCAATTCAAGAGCAAGGGAGATCCAACAATCAACTTTATATGGAAAAACAAAAAAACCAGGATAGCCAAAACAATCTTATACAATAAAGGATCGTCTGGAGGCATTACCATCTCTGACTTCAAACTGTATTACAGAGCTACAGTATTGAAAACAGCTTGGTATTGGCATAAAAACAGAGAAGTCGACCAACGGAATCAAATAGAAGACCCTGACATTAACCCACAAACCTATGAACACCTGATTTTCGATAAAGGAGCTAAAAGTATACAATG
>NW_004949121.1:4020261-4035867 GCF_000317375.1 Microtus ochrogaster | reverse complement strand
GAGGGAAATGGGAGGCTGGGAGGAGATGGAAACTTGTTTTTTTTCCTTTTCTCAATAAAAAAAAAGAATTAAAAAAATTATAAAAACAAAAACAAAAAAAAACAAAAAAAAAAGAAAAAATGCTTTCTCATTAACAGTCTGTCTCATCCCCCACACGCACAGATCTCCCGACCATGAAAACCCATGTTTACATACATTAAGTCTTCCATTTAATTTCCCACAAATACAGTATACAAACCTACGGTTGCTGGTTTTTTTAAAAAAAATTTTAGCATCTTTTCCTTTCTTTTAATCCCATAAATTATCTTTGCATTTGTATTTTTATAGTTTTTTTATTAGTTCTTTGGAAATGTTATCCAATGTATTTAGGTCATACCATTCCCCCAACTCCTACCAGAGCCATTACTTTACCCACTCAGTTTTAGGTCTTCTTTTTTTGAAAAATGAGGTTCAATATCCCCTGGGGCGTGGTTGACCTACAGGGACCACATGGTTAAAGAAATCTGACTCTTCCTCTCCAGCATCAGCCGGTTGCCAGTGGCTACTCCGTTAGGGGTGAGGTTTCTGTGCTGGGATTTGGTCTGGCTTGAATTTGCACACACATCGTCAGTGTTACATGAGTTCACACGCGCAGCTGCCCTGCTGTATCACGAGACTGTTTCCCTACAGCCATCCACCGCCACCGGCTCCTGCAATCCTTCCACCCCCTCTTTTACAATGATCCCTGAGCTGTGTGAAGAGGAGGAGGTGTGACATAGGTGTCCCCTTTAAGTCTGAGAAATCTACGGTCTCTTACTCCCTGACCCATGTCCATCTGTAGGACTCTGCTTTAGACGCCATCTCTCTTTTTTACTAAATTTATTTATTTTTATTATATGTACACTGGTGTTTTGCCCCCATGTACGTCTGTGTGAAGGTGCCAGATGCCCTGGAACTGGAGTTACAGATAGCTGTGAGCCGCCATGTGGGTGCTGGGAATTGAACCTGGGTCTTCTGGAACAAGAGCCAATGCTCTTAACTTCTGAGCCTCTGAGTCATCTCTCCAGTCCCTGATTGTCATTTCCTGAAGAAAGAAGCTGAGAAGAGTGAAGGCTGAGAGGTGCATTAATCCATGGTATAATGGTGTCATTGGGCACTGGTTAACACTGTGGTGGTTTAGCAGAGTAGTTATCCCCTTGGACCTGGGCCCTGTTTAGCACCCATGGTTCTTTCCTCATTTCCTCACCTCTGCCTATTCCAAATGAAACACATATTTGAAGAACCAAGGCTAACATCTGCAGATGAGATAAAAACATGACTTTTGCCTTTACTTCTGTGTATATGTGTGTATCCGTGTGAGTATATGCCACATGTGTAAGTATCAAATCCCCTACAGCTGAAGTGACAGGCAGCAATGAGCGGCCTCATGTGGGTGCTGGGAACCAAACTCAGACCCTCTGGAAAAGCAGCGAGTACTCTTGACCACAGCCGTCCCTCTGGTCCCTAGCTCCTTCCAGGTTGTTTTCTGTCTTTAGCCTGATGGAATTTTGAAACAGTGATGTTTGGCCTCTGTTTCTCATATCCAGTGTGTGGTTACTTGCATATACCCTCTTTAAGGTTTAATTTTAGGCTGTCGACTTTTTAAAGAAGTGCTATTGTCCCTCTGTTGGTATCATATCTAATGTATACTTCCATGCATATTTTGAGATCAAGACCTGCTTTATGATTTACTCTCAAATTCCTTATTAAAGGGATGTATTTATACTTAATTTGTTATTTTTAGTTACAGTTTACATGAATAAATTGAGAATAGGAGCATCATTGAAAAAAGATGGTGGCAAGTTGTCCCAAACTTCCTGTTTCAGTTCTGTGATACTCACCTATGGTGAATGCTAAAAAGGTCATGAGTGTATGCACTAAAAAGTGAATCTCAGTTAATCTATGGTCTTGATGGAGAGATGACTCTCTGGTTAGGAGTGCTTGTTGTGCAATCATGAGGACTTGAATTCAGAGTCACACAGTCATGTAACAAACTGAGTATGGGCTTATATGCATCTATAATATAAGGGCTGTGTGTGGCAGAGACAGGAAGAGCATTTGGGATTGATGGCTGCCAGCATAGAAAAAAAAGATGAGTTCCAGGGTAAGGGAGAGAAGCCACTGGAGTTCATCCCCTGAATATCTGGTTCCCCCAGCTAACTTTTGACCTATGTTTAGCAAATTACTCTTGGGAGGATACTAAGCAAACCCCCAGAAACTTTTATACAAATATTCTGAATGATATATTTGTCTGAGGGGAAAAAGCAAACTCTGCAGTATGGGGGGGCGGCTAAAATATTTTATTGTGCTGCCTGGGAATGTAAAACCAATGTCAATGTCTCCTGGTTGAGGGTTAACAAAAAGGACTTAGTCTCTTTCACCCGTATCACAGCAGAAAAAATCACAATCACTTTCACTGAGAAAAAAAAAAAAAGCTAACCTGTTAACAGGCAATACTTGGGGTTTATAGTTATATGATCCAGAAAGGAAAGACAGGGATTCTGTTCACCCTGTGAGTTGTTGTAACACCTCCAATGACCATAGTACTAGGGCCCAACTTGGTATTGCCTGACCAGGGCCAGCTAGCCCCTGCTGAGGTAGCCCCCCTTTCCAGGGCCCTGGGCTCCACTCCTAGTCCTAAAAACCCTTCTACAACTCCTGCTTCACTGCTGGCAAGACTAATATCTCAAGATTGAGATATTTGACCAAATATGAGGAGGGAATGTAAGACTTAAGACAATCCTGAAGCCATTTTTGAATCCTCTCAGCCTCTGTGCCATAGTGCTTCCCCTCCTCCCCTGGGAACCGAGGACCTAACAGCTACACTCGCACGTACTCAGTTCCTGAACAATTACCCATATACGTATGTTTTGATTCAGTCCCCTGGGAAACAGAGTCAAAATGACCTCTTACCTCATCTGATCTGGCAACAGCTCTCCAGGCAATTATTGGTAATAGCCCTTTCAAATAAGCCAATCAGAATAGTCAAAGAACAACCCCCCTTGCTTCTGTGGCCCCTTTAAAAGTAGACTGTACCAGCTGTTCGAGGTCCCTCGGCTTCCCGAATGCTGGGGGACCCTGTCATGACAGAATTAATAAAATCCTCATGCTTTTGCATCGGCTGTGGTGTGTGAGATGGTCTCTGGGGGCGACTCCTTCTTGGTGTGTGGACGCTAGGGTCCAACAGGGTGGTTCCTCTTCCCTCTTTCTCATGGCTTCCACCAGCCTAAGGAATGGTCCCCTAGCTAGTTGGTGGGCTCAAAAGATTAATTCTTTTAAGTTTGTGTAGTTTGGAATATCAGGTCTTCACTCAAGCCAGAGAAATAATATCTCTCCTGACCGAGGCTACATCATGACATTTCCATATGCTTTGCTAGTGTTTATTCACTTAGTACCCTTTTTTTTTGTTTTTTTTTTTCGAGACAGGGTTTCTCTGTGGTTTTGGAGCCTGTTCTGGAACTAGCTCTGTAGACCAGGCTGGTCTCGAACTCACAGAGATCCGCCTGCCTCTGCCTCCCAAGTGCTGGGATTAAAGGCGTGCGCCACCACTGCCCGGCTTAGTACCCATTTTTATGTGCCTTCCTGTTCATCATTCTTTCCCTCCCACACCTACACTAGACCTCTTTCCGCTGTCTTCTTCTTATTCAACTGAGTTTCATAGTTAATCTTTTGTGATGTTTCCAGGGTGTCCAGGAAGTCTACAGCAGCCTGTGACTCTCAGTTCTGGTTTCTCCTTATACTGTAGAGTCAGTAATTGTGGTGATTTGAAAGAAAATGACCCCCAAAGGGAGTGGCACTATTGGGAGATGTGGCCTCGTTGGAGGAAGTGTGTCACTGTGGGGACCGGTTTTGAGGTCTCGTTCCTCAAGCTTCCCTCAGTGTGACAGTCAGTTGACTTCCTGTTACCTGAAAGATGTAAGACTATCAGCTCCTCCAGTTCCGTGTCTGCCTGCATGCTGCCATGCTCGCCATTATGAAGATAATGGACCGAACCTCTGAAATTAAAAGCAAGCACCCTCAAGTAAATGTTTTTCTTTATAAGAGATGCCATGTCATGCTGTCTCTTCACAGCAACAAAAACCCAATCTAAGACAATAATTAGTAACGATAATTTTAAAGACTTTTAAAATATCATCTGAGTATGTCGGAGATAATTCAATGGTTGTCTACATCCTTTCTAAGTGATACATTCATCCTCCGTCAACTGAAGAGCATTCTGTAAGACATCCTGGGCAGTCTACCCAGTAGACAACTGAATGAGGTTTCTTAACTATCACTTAGAAATTTAGTTGTACAAATGGTTTCCTATATACTCTTTATCACATTGATGACAAAAGAAAAGACATTGTAAACTGTAGCAATTTGTTTATCCAATTCACTTATTTTAGTTTACTTCTGTAACTATTTACAAGGCCGGTATTCCTGGTGTCCTACCTTTCAATTCAAGACAAGGATCCAAGACAAAGAATTCAAACCCTTTCACAGACTCGGGCAATGAGCATGTGTGTTCTGGCTTAGACCACAGTCCTTTCATGGAAATCAGGATAAAAACTGGGTAAAAATGTAAATTTCTTATTTGTTTACTTGTTTTTATTTTGGTTTGTTAGATTAAAAGGAGCAGAGTATTGTTGAAGCAATGATAAAATAGGGCAAAGATATCGTTCTTTTAGGCTATTTCTGCTTTAGGGTATATGGGAAGTGTCATGGGCTTTATTAAAAGTGATGAGGAACATCTTTAAATCTTTACATCCCCCTATGTACATCCTATATCTATTATCCACAGAGCTAAGAACTAAGTTAACATCATTTATTTGGTGTTTATAAACCCAAAGCCTGCAGAACTTTGGCCACATAATCATAATATATTCCTAGTATTGCACATTATTACCGCTAACCAAGACAATTGAATGAGAAATGAAACTGCCAGAAAAATAATGCTCACCATGGGGAAAACGGCATTTCTCCATCAAAATCTTTAACAATTTTACTGCTATCATCAAAACAACCACCCAGTGTCTCATTATCTTCTTCCTGGTGTTAAATGGGTTGAAAAATATAACTTTTCTTTTTAAATGTGCAATTACAAAAATGGTCACAGTAGAAGAAAGTCATTACACGTGTGTCCTTGAATGACGTCTGAGTCCATCTGAGTCCGGGCTGCTGCTGGAACGAACCTGCGTAGCTAACTGACTCTGGGCTTCCTCCGTCTCCTTGGCAGAAATAGTGTCCGGATTGTTTGTCCAGAACCAGGATGGCAATGTTCTTAAGAAAAATTGTCCCTAAATTTCCTTTCACATTCTGACAGCATGATTGAATAAATGTTGCCTGCTGAAACTGGCTTCGAAGATAAGTATTTCATGACAGATAATATATTTCATATGCAAATGCTTTGGCCTCTTTTTATATTGAAAACAAGGAAAAAAATATTTGTGATCTGTTTAATTTAGAATGTACTATCAAGTTAGATGTGTATGGTCCTGAAATTAAACAGCTGTTTTGCTGCATCATACTATGAAAATGGCACATTTTGTACTGAAGACAATTTATTGATAGTATGCTGATAGCAGGTACAAAAAGAAAAAAATGATTAACTGCATATGAATTATTCAAGTCAAATTTAGAATCCTAATATACAATCATGTGCATATGAATACATCAATATATGCACCTGGACTGAGACTTTTAGTTTATTTTGTTTGTTTGTTTTGTTTGTTTGATTGACAATTTTGCTTCCCAATTTTCACCTCAACTTCCCCACCCAATTGGAATATTAAATCTTTATGCCTTTTATAACAATCATCCTTGAGTTCCCTGTAACATTAGAAAGTTATAAATTACTTTTTATCTTATTTGAAATACTGTGTGCTTTTAAATTTTTGTTTAATTATACACATGTATGAGATGATATGTGATAATTTTATATATATGCAATACATGTACAATGTGTATAATTATCAATTCAAGGCAGTTAGCGTGTTCATTTACTTAAACACCTGTGGTTTTTCAGATTAAAACATATACACACATAATGGGATAGAGGTGTGGTATTGCAATACATAGGTAATATAGTGATTAAATCAGAGAATTATCAATTTAAAGTATTTTTACTTTATTTTAATTTATGTACTTTGTGTGTGTGTGAGAGAGAGAGAGAGAGAGAAAGAGAAAGAAAGAGACAGAGACAGAGACAGAGAGAGAGGAGGAGAGGGGATCTGGGGTCTGTGTATGAGCACTAGTGTGCAGGTGCCTATAGGGGCCAGAAGAGGGCACTGGATCTCTTGAAGCTGGAGTTATAGTTGGTTAGAATCTACATGGTGAGGAGTCCAGGAATTGAACTCACATCCTGCAGAAGAGCAGCAAGCATTCTTTAAACTCCGAGTCATCTCTCCATCCCATAAACACTTCAGATTTCTTTATCTTAAATAAGTCTGAAAACCCAGCAGTGCTATGTTATGCATAACCTAAATTAGTTGAATTAGAAACATCAAGCCTTCGATAGAGAGAACCGGCAGTGAGGTAGATGAAGGTCACGGCCCCAAAGGAGGAGAGGGCAACCTCATATTCGTGATGGAAGGTGGATGGAGGGAAGCGGAGAAATGAGTTGCCAGAGGTCAACAGCTGCAATGACAACCTTGTGTCGTGAAGGACAAGCTGGGGGAGAAGAAAGTGTGGCAAAGTGCGGACATGGAGCTTAAATGACAGCGAAGCAAACAGTTTCACAGGGCTTCTTTTGAGTCACGTTCTAGGAAGCAGAGACAGTTAATTCCTTGTCTGGAAGCTGTGTTTACTCACTCTTTCTAACTGACGTGCTTTTATCCCAAAATAGTGAGTGATTTAGTATTCTTGTTTTTCTGTTCCGCAGGTATCTAAGAGGGAAAACATCACATGTAGTACTGCGCTGCTCCGTTCTTGGTAGTCCAGCTGATGTTAACGGGCAAGTTGGGAAATTAAAGAACAATTTCATGACCTGAGAATAAAGACGTTTACCGTGGGAGAGAGCCCAGTGTCAGTGAGAACTCCCAAACAAAACAGAAACAACCGCACGTACATCAGCCTACTAAAAGGGGTCTGGGTACAAAAAGAAGTGTGTGTGTGTACCCCTGTGTATGTATGTTGTGTGTGTGTTCTTTTTTTTATAGTGCCATGGATGCCCTGTAGCCAATCCGTTGATGCCAACACATATAAATTATTCACAAGGATACCAGAGACTAACCGGGGCAAATCTCCCTAGTCCAGAGCACGGACCTGTTCTCTTGCATCCTGAGAACAAAGGGAAGTGCACGCACAGTGTAATAGCTGTGCTGCTCTACGCTCTGTTCCAGGATCCTATCTACTCATACCTCATCTCGACAAGCAGGGCACATATGAACATCTGCTTCTATGTTTTCCTTGGTTCGCCTCAAACACAACCTGCTGTTGTGACTGCACCTGAAAAAGGCATAAAAACTCACAGGAAAATAAAACAAATATTTGGTGTGCTGCAGCTGGAAGAGAAAGAGAAACTAGAGCAGAGAAGGCTGAATTAAAAAGATGTAATAAAAATTAATTTAAGATGAGTATTTTCAATTTTCATTATCTATGAAGAGATAAGGAGGATATTGGAGCAGGAAGCAGGCAAAGAAGTCATAAACTATAAATGGGAAATTATTTTTGAAAAGCAGCAATTGAGATAAAGAACTGAGCAGACGGGTCGAGGCTTAGAATGGAAACAGGTGAGGGGTGAGTTACTGGTTTGCAGCATTTGGTGGGGTAGTTCTGCCAGATGCTACACAGATAATGTCCCATGTAGTCTCAGGGAATGGTGCAAATTCAGAAAAACATCCTCACATGGTTCAAGTTTCTATGTCTGGTGTGAACATGAACAGAAAGTGAAGGCAAACACAGAATTACAAACAACCTGGATAGGCATACAGGGGTTGCTCCAACACAGTCAGTCTGACAAGATTGAGAGAGACTTGGTTATGTGGGCCTAAGAGCAGCTCAGGTTGTGAAGACTGGTAATGCACTTCTCTTTTAAATAGTTGATCTTGCCTGTTTGCCTACATTCATAAAATCATATTACCTACCAATTTTAATTTATACATGTGTCTTACAGTACATTTAAAACATATTTTAAAGTTTTACTATTTGTCAATTTGTGTGTGTGTGTGTGTGTGTGTGTGTGTGTGTGAGAGAGAGAGAGAGAGAGAGAGAGAGAGAGAGAGAGAGAGAGAGAGAATATACAGGTATTTGTGAATACCAGAAGAGGGCGTTAGGACTCCTCTACCGAGAATTACAGACCACTGTGAGATGCCTGAAATTGGTGTTGAGAACAGAGCTTGGATCCCTCTATAACAGTGGATCCCTCAACCTTCCTAACTCTTTCACTTTTTAATACAGTTCCTCATGTTGTGGTGACTCCTCAATCATGAAATTATTTTGTTGGTACTTTATAACTGTATTTTTCTACTGTTATGAATTGAAATGTAAGTGTCTGATATGCAACCCCTCCAAAGGGTCACAGATGACGAGCTGAGAACCATTGCTCAATAAGAACAATATAAACTAATCCGCAAGCCGTCTCTCTAGTTGCCTGCAGTAGAGTTTTCTCTGGTCTCCCTACAATATAAGATGGTGTGCTAGGTGAAGTGTGTATTTGCGGCATAGCCTATCCAACAAGAAACATTTTACTAATGACTTTATAACAAGAATATGTGTATATTTGAGAGGTTTGATTCGGAGAGTTTTCAATGAAACCTCACAATCAACACACTGCTTCCAATGCAGAATATTTTTATCATCTCAGAGAGGTTTTTCATGTTTCCCCTAAAGAAAATTCACCCCTTTTGGAGAAAACTGATTGATTCCTATTATCTTAAATTCCTTTTCTTGCTCTTTGTATGGTAACATTTCTTTATTTGTTTGTTAAACTCATCAGCATTTTGTGTTATTATTAATTGCTGTGTGGTATTTCATTCTATGAATGTTTGACAGTTTGTTTACCCAAATAAACTTTGATGAGCATTTAGGTTCTTTGATAGTAACTTTTTTCTTTGTAACTAAAACAAATATCTGAAATGCAAACCTTTGCTGAGATGGTTCAGTTAGTAAAGACCCTTTTCCGTGAGCTTGACAGTCTGAGCTCTATCCTCAGTACCCAGTGTATCCAGTCTATCTCTGCATTTCACTTCTTTATGCATACAATAAAGAAAAAGTAAATGAAGTGATAATGCATGACAGTTTTGTTTTATAGAATATTTTGTAAATACCTAAAGAAATATGCTGATGTAAGGAAAATCTGAGCACAATAATAATTGGTAAAAGGAATTTGGACTATGTCAGAAATAATAGAAATTAAATGAAGCATCTTAGAGATAATTCTTTGGAACCCACTTCATATACAGCCAGATCACCTTAAATCTACACAAGAATCTGGCTACCGAGACAAAAAACAGATACTACCTCATGATTTCTAGAGTCACTTACATTATTATATATTGTCAAAATATACACACTTAATTCAATTGAATTACTGAACGTATTTGGTCAATATGAAAAATATCCATTAACTGACAAGTGTAACTGTGATTCTTATGTGTGATAGACTTGACAGCAATATAAATATTTCATTAATATTCTTTTTCTTCCTCCGGGATTGTAGGTTCATGACAGGGGAGGCAGCTGAAGGAGGCAACAGGATTCTAACAACTGTGGATGGAGACAGCCCTCCGGGAGATGACTTTAATAAGACAATTCAACTTTATTCTAAAGTAGAATAACTTTACAGGATTGGAGAGCCTGAGGACAAACTCTAAGATTCATTAAACAGCACAATTCCATCATAAGGCTTAGTATGTGGCAGTAGGTCCTATAGCAAAGCTCCTAGCACAAGTCTAGTTACCATATGGGCAACAGGTGGGAAGCTTCTAGCAGGGAACTGTGCCAAGAGTTGTACTAGAGACAAATCAGACATCTGGGTTTAGAGACAGCTTTCAGATAGGGTCAGTCCCTCCAGGGCTAGAGACCTTCTCCAGATATGGGCAGGTAAAGAGCAGGAAGTCTCACTGGAGAGAGAGTACCTCATGTTACTGAGCTTGGAGAGAGCTGTCAGGCCATGATAGACAGCAAACTGTGACCAGCAGGGAGGGTCTCCAAACGTATTAGAGTATATATTAGTTAAGTGGCATAAAGAATGATATGCTAAAACTCTACCATTGTGTCGGAGGCCAGCTTTGACAAACATACCACTTACCAGGGTAGGGGTATGGGGTTTAGAAAAATAGTAAAGAGAACAAAGATGTGAGTGAAAATAATGAAGCAAAAACATAGAATGGTATTGGGAGGGAGCTCTAGTGAATACTGAAATTGCCCACATTTAATTTATAATTGCTTTTATATCCCAATACAATAGGGGGGAGAATACAAAAGACTCCTTTAACATGATATAAGGAAATGACCACACCAGTTGAAGATTGCAGGCTACATTCATAGTTGAACACTCTGTTACTAGAGCAAAACAAGTCATGCTTACACACTAGACCAAAACATTTCGTAGGCAAACAACCCCCTAGGTGGAATCCATTGTTATCTCCTAAGGGAAGTGGAACTAAGTAGGATCATTAAATTTTTGTTTGGGGTAAAAATATATCTACTTCTCTATTCCTGAAATACAAGGTCTGGATATTAGTCACACCTGTT
The DNA here is from genome assembly GCF_000317375.1 of Microtus ochrogaster. Taxonomy (NCBI): domain Eukaryota; kingdom Metazoa; phylum Chordata; class Mammalia; order Rodentia; family Cricetidae; genus Microtus; species Microtus ochrogaster. Next base: position 4,025,172 of record NW_004949121.1, on the reverse strand, counting down.
GACAATAACCTTGAGAGAACAGAACTCTCTCATCCAGGTGGGACCTTTGTTTGAGTAGAAACAGACAATAACCTTGAAGGAACAGAGATTTTAGTCAAGGTGGAAATAGGCTCACATTTTTGGGCCTCCACAATTCCTCCCTTTTTATTAATTTTGATAAAGCCTGTGCTTCTGCAACAGGACAGATGATTGTGTCTGCCTTAGGTAAACACTTTTCCATTTTCCAAACTTACCCATCTTCAGTACATGCATTCCAATCATGCATGCCCATGTCTTAGGCACCTGGGGTAGAGGGTAAAGATCATACCCATCTCTGACTGCTGACCTTTGTAAGCAAAGGGCTAAGGGAGAAAGCACCTCTGGGCTCTGTGTCTTTGAGCCAACATTTTGTCAAGAGAATTTATCAAAAACTAGATAATCATGAGCAAGCAGATAATAATAATGTGCTACACACACTTCTATGGCTACAGTTTTGGTCAAGGTGGAAATAGGCTCGCATTTTTGGCTTCCACGCCTTGTCTTTTCAATGTATTAGAATCTAGATGCCATGACTATTGAGAACTTAAGATGATATTAATTCAAACATCAATGGGCTTTTAAAATTCAGCATAAGAGTTGGGCATGGCTCATGTCTGTAGTTCTTGTACTTGGAGTCTGTCAGCACCAAGTTAAATGCCAACCTGGGCTACACAGATAAGATCTTGTCACAAACAAATTATATAAGCATACAAAGAACTACACAGTAGATTTTAAAAGCTTAGGATCAGTAAAAATTTACCAACTATATTGGTAAATGTTTTACTTTGGTTTACTGTTATATAAATGTAATCCAATTGTACATGTTTGCCCTAAATTTAAAAGATCTGAATGCTAGTGAATTCTAAATTATATGTATATCTTGCATTATGTTTTCTTTATTACCTATCCTTACTCTATGGAAAATTCTATGATAGATATTCAGAATAAGAAGATTTATGCTATATTGTATAATTCTAATAAAATCAATTTTGGCAAGCAGCTAGGATTTTTAAATGTGTCAAACCTTACTGAACATTGATCGAATGAAAATCAAGAGACATCCTAGAGTGATACATGTAGCAAGCTCAATTCTTCTTGATTTAGGACATAATTTTCCCTGTTTTTGGACTTTATTTTATGATGCAGTTCATATCCTCATAGATAATCTTAAGAGATACAGCAGAAATTGTTGTACAAGTCATCCACATGCCCAGTATGTTTTATTTTTAATGAGAAGTGGAGGCAATTGTATTACTAGCTACTGGCACAGGGAAAATGCAGTATTGTTGGTATTGTCAATCATTTATAACAGGGATAAATGGAAAAGAAGCAAAATGGGACTTATTTATTTGTTTTAAGTGTATGTGTGCTTGCCTCCATGTATGAGTGCGTACCACATGCATGCAGTACCTGTGGAGGCCAGAAGAGGGCACTGAAACCCCTGGGACTGGAGTTACTGGTTGGGATTAGCCATACGGGTTCTGGGGCCTGGAAACTGAATCACAGTCCCCTGCAGGAGCAGCCAGTACTCTTAACCACGGATCTGACTTGACTCTCCAGCCGCGCAAATCTTTGATAAGCATGTAAGGGGCAGAGCTGACCAACAAAGAGGTTAAAAATAATCACACAAAAACTGGCACTGGGTTCACTGGTCACAACATTGGAACTTTTCTCCCATCATTCTCCACATTCAAGGAAAAATCATAAAACTCAGTTAAAAGAGGAGAATAGGCTTTTAAACAGAAATAATTCCTGGTATCTAAGCAGAAACATGTTATAACCTAGATGCTTTTTGGTGAAAAAATAGTATTAAATTTCCTCTAAATTCAAGATATTAACTGAAAAAAACATTTTCATGGAATTGCAACAAAGGATTTTTCATGAAAATGTTAACGTGGAAAATACAACAAACCAGTAAGGCAAAATAAGATGGAAGAGGAATGGCCAGTACATAAAAAAGTCACTAGATATGGAAATATACATTTCCAGGGGAAATTTGGATATGTGTTTTCTGTCTCTAGAAATGGAAACACCAATTAAATTAATTACAAGAAATATTCTTCCTTCTGTCAGGAAAATAAACATTAAGAAGTTGACAAGATTTTGGGAAAATTATCACTACTGTCAGTACACACTATTTAAAGATGACCATGACCCATTAAGAAGTCCATTAAAGCCAGACAGTGGTGGCGCACGCCTTTAATCCCAGCACTCGGGAGGCAGAGGTAGGCGGATCTCTGTGAGTTCGAGGCTAGCCTGGTCTAGAAGAGTTAGTTCCAGGACAGGAACCAAAAAGCTACAGAGAAACCCTGTCTCGAAAATCCAAAAAAAAAAAAAAAAAAATCCATTAAAAACTTTGTCACATTTTAATAGAGTAAAACTTCAAAATAAACTAAAAGTCTAATAACATGGATATGATTAATAAATGAGAAATCATATAATTGAATATTATAAAATAATTTTAAAGATGAGATTTATCCTGGGCCACAACTCTGGCAGAAGCCCCCTGCTATACCAGAGGCCATGCTATACCTGGAACCCCAAGTAAGATACAACCTACAGACTGCCAACACTTTCTCAGAGACTGTTCAGCTTTCTGTCCACAGCACCCCTTACCCTCATCACCATATCCCACCCCACAGCTCTGATAGAAGCCCTCTGCTCTACCAGAGGCCATGCCAGTTCCCAGAACCCCAGAACCTCAGAGGCAACACTGGTACCCAGAACTCCAGATGTCACACAGCCCACCTAAACCCCAGAGGAGGCACCCTACAAGACAAGAAGGCTTGCCAGTCACCAAAACCACTGACTACTCAGGCCAGAAAACCAGAGAGGAAATATAAACCAAGGAAAAAAAACATCCATCCAACAAAGACATTCAGAAAATGGTACTTGAAGGGACTCTGGCAGGCCCAGGCATGGCAAACATGGCTCAGGCAGGCCTTTTCTTTCTCCCTGGTTCCCTCAGCCTTGTTAAAAACCATTAGCTTACATTCCTAAAGCTAGCCATCACGGTGTATTTTTTTATTTGGCTAATTCCTTTTCCTGAGGCTGATTACCAATGTCCAGGTATTGAAGTATTGAAATCCAACAATGAAAAGTCCCCTTTGGATCATATAATTAACACACCCAATTAAAATTAAACACCTCACCCTAATAAGGGGTTTCCCATTTTACCTTTATAAACCACCATTTGCCTATGGGCCACATAAGTCTCTGGAACAAACATCCCTTACCCATCTCCATTGCCCCTTTTATCCCTTTCTTTGTTCCCTTCCCCTTCTCCCTCTTTCTCTATCTCCTATCTTTGTCCCTTATCCCTACCCTCTGCCCTTCTCCTTTGTGTTGAGAACGTGATCTAAGGGGTTCTGAGTCAGCATTTTTTTCTTTCATATAGTTCCGTGCCTTGGATTTAGGTTACAGAACCCCCACCACCAACAGCCCAGTTCTCACACAGTCAGATCTCCTGATGCCTGATCTCCTCTTCCAACAGGGACTTATTGGTAAGTTGCCCACCCTGGTTATCAGGAGACAGCCATCAAGTGTCCAGTGTCCCTGGTCTCTCCTGTGGGATTGGGTAGATTGTACCCCACCATGACCTTCATTGGTTACTGTGGACTCCCTTGGACAATCAGTAGGCACAGTCTACTTCAGTGAAGTGGCTAGACAGCTTAACAAAAAATAAAAAGGAAGAAAGAAAGAAAGAAAGAAAGAAAGAAAGAAAGGAAGGAAAAAGAAAAGTCAGTAGTTTTCCTATATACAAATGTCAAATGAGCTCAGAAACAAAAGGGAAAATAACACCATTGACAATAAGCACAAATAATATGAAATATCCTGGGGGTAACTCTAACCAAGCAAGTGAAAGACTTGTATAACAGTAAATTCAAGTCTTTGAAGAAAGAAAATTTAAAAAGTATCAGAAGATGGAAAGATCTCTCATGCTCAAATATTTGTGGGATTAACATAGTAAAAATTATCATCTCACAAGAAGCAATCTATAGATTCATGTAATCCCCATCAAAATTGCAGCACAATCCTTTCCAGATCTTGAAACAACAATAGCCACCTTCAAATAGAAAAACAAAAAAACAGGATAGCAAAAGAAATCCTGTACAATAAAGGGACTTCCAGAGGTAGCACCATCCATGATTTCAAGCTGTACTACAGAGCTACATTTAATAAAAATGGCATGGTATTGGCATAGAACAGGAATGTTGATCAATAGGATCAAATCAAAGACCCAGACATAAGTCCACATATTTATGGAATCCTGGTATTTGATAAAGAAGCAAGAAATATACCAAGGATAAAAGAAAGCATCTTCAAAAATGGTGTTGTTCCAGTTGAACGTTGGCATGTAGGAGAATGCAAATAGATCCATATCTATCACCCTGCACAAGACTCAAGTCCAAGTGGATCAAACATCTCAATATAAAACCAGATATGCTGAACCTGATAGAAGAGCAGGTGGGGAATAGCCTTGAACGCATTTGCGTAAAGAGACAACTTCCTGAACAGAGCACCAATAGGACAAGCACTAAGATAAAGTTAGTAAATGGAACCTCATGAAACCTGAAAGCTTCTGTAAGGCAAAAGACACAGACAATAGGATAAAGCTACAGAATGGGAAGAGATTTTTAGCAACTCTAAACTTGACAGGGTGCTAATATCCAAAATATATAAAGAACTCAACAAAGTAGATATCAACAAACCAAATAACCCATGGTGGGAATGCAAACTTGTGCAACCACTTTGGAAAGCAGTGTTTCGGTTTCTCAGGAAATTCGGGATCAACCTACCCCTGGATCCAGCAATACCACTCATGGGAATATACCCAAGAGATGTCCGATCATATGACAAGGGCATTTGTTCAATTATGTTCATAGCAGCATT
>NW_004949121.1:3997104-4019109 GCF_000317375.1 Microtus ochrogaster | reverse complement strand
TCAATAAAAAATAAGTAAATAAAAAAAACAAAAAAAATAAAACAAAAAAAAAAAAGAAAATGGAGAACAGATCTAAACAGGGAATTCTCAACAAAAGAATCTCAAAGGGCAGAGAAATACTTAAAGAAATGCTCCTCATCCTTTACCCATCAGCGAAATGCAAATCAACATGAATGAGATTCCATCTTACACCTGTCAGAGTGGCTAAGATCAAAATCACAAGTGACAGCTCATACTGGAGAGGATGTGGGCAAGTGGAACACTTCTCCACTGCTGGTGGGAAGGCAGATGATATGTACAGCCACTTGGAAAATCAGTGTGGCTGTTGAGGGGGTTCCTTCAGGTGTCATACACCAAAGCAGTGAGGCAAGGTAAGAGAGAAAACCCGGTACAGAATGTTTTCATTAACCTGGATCAGACTTTGTGGAGTCCAATACCAGGCAGTACTGACAGCATATTTAAAACACACTGTAATTTGGGCGAAAGTTTCCAGACAAAAAATCAACCCTATCTGCCCAGTTCCAGGTATACAGGGATATTTAAAATGTGCCTGCACAAAAACTCTTCTAAAACATACATGTGACCATGAGGGTGGGTCCTCTATAAAGGGTCTAGAAGTTAGAGTGGTCTCTGATTGACACCACAGAGGTCAGCAGGCCAGAAAGTACACGTGACTTCTTCCCTAAGGATGTGTGATGGTCTAGGGAGGAAAGAGTCTGGAGAATGGTTATCTATCCCTTCAGATAACAAAGCAGTCACAAGTTTGTTAAGAACCTGGACTCTCAGCTTTCTGGATGGAAGGCAGGTATTTTATTTGTATTTCCTTCATTGATCTTGTTTGATCAGCACAGCTCAAGGAATTCTGCAGAAGAAGGGGAGGAAGGATTGTAGCAACCAGGGGGGTCAAAATCCACAAAAACAACTAAGCCAGACTCATAGGAGCTCACAGAGACTGAAGGGACAATCATGGAGTCTGCCTGGCTCCGGCCTAGGTCCTTTGCCTATATAGTAGGTTGTGGACCTTGTTCTTGGGGACTCTTAGCTGTGGGAGTGGGGACTCTGACTGTTTTGGGACCCCTTTCTTCCTACTGGGTGCTTCACCCAGCCTTTACAAGGGGAGGTGCCTAGTCTTATTGCAACTTGATATTTTTGAGAGGCCTGCTCTTTTTTGAAAGGATACAAGAGGAGTGGATCTCGGGTAGAGAGGAGGTGGGGGGAGGCATTGGGAGAAGAGGTAGAAGGGAAAATGGCAGTTGGCATGTAACATATGTGGGAAAAATAAATGAAAAAGAAATCTATTCAACACTTTATCACATTTTTATGGAGTAAAACTTCAAAATAAACCAAAAGTCTAATAACATGGGTATGATCAATACAATGAGAAATCATACAATTGAATATAATACAATAATTTTAAAAGGTGAGATGGGGACTGGGAAGATAGCTCAGTCGGTAAAATGCTTGCTATACAAGCATCAGGAACAGGGCTTGAGTCCCCAGCAACAATGTAAAAATCTGGACACAGTGGCAGACACGGGCCATCTCAGAGGCAGACAGAGTCCCATGGCTTGCTGATCAGTCAGACCAGCTTCTTATGGCAAGTGTGCATGCATTATCTGAGTGTAACCAAATAGCCTCTAGAGTGGGTACTGGGATTAAAAGACTTATTCTTCACGTTAGTTGTAAACGTTGTGGCTGGAGAGATGGCTCAGTGGTCAAGGGCACTTGTTGCTCTAGCAGGAGGCCCAGGTTCCATTCCTAGCATTTACGTGGCAGCTCATAAACACCCACCACTTCTAGTGTCAGGGGATCTGACTCTGTCTTCCAACCTCCATAAGCACCATACACACATGGCACATATACATTCACACAAGCAAACAGACATGCATAAAATAAAAAGCAAGGTCTTTTAATATAAATCTTTAGGATGTAAATGTATCTGAAACAAGAGAACTTAACCTCAGACATTAAAAACATGGTAGTATTTTATTGCCGTATTAAGTGGGTGAAGAAAATAAGAGTGCATTGCCGACATCTTTCTTTGTTCATTCTAGTCTGAGTATTATCTCAAAGACCCAGCCACTGCTCTGCAGGAAACATTTGGCTAATAATGTGATGTATTTTTTTACTGGTCATTACTTTACTGTGCTTTTTAAAGTTTATCCCACTTAGAAAATAAATTTTCATTGCTACCACTTATCCCAGATAAATATCCATGAAACATAAAATTATTATATTCTTACTGAAGTATGCAGCATATCGTGTCTACCCGGGCATCTCTAAATGAAAAAAAAAATCACAAATAAAAATGTAACAGAACTGTTCTGTGCTGGTAGATACAAACTTGTGTTTTTGAAAATTAGCAGGCAATATTAGTAAAAGTAAGCACTGATAAACTCTACACAAAAATCGAGTCAGTAGTGGTGCACTTACCAAACTCCCATGAGATAATCCTGTGTGCTTTGGCAGGAAGAGGCAAGATCAGAATGCCATGTGTTGCTTTAAGACCGGATCTCTTGCTAATTGATTAGGCAAGGTCAACTGGCTAAGGAACTATGGAAATCCACTTTGATTCCTTAAGAAATTCTAGGATAACAGGCTGAGCCATCTCTCTAGCAGAAACATGTCCCCTTCCCCCCATAGCATACTTTCTTAATAAAGGACCCTTAAGATTGATTTAGGAAAACAAAGAATGAAGACGGGGGTAAGAAAGAGAAAGGAAGCTAAAAAAACAAGTAGAAACACAATCAGCCCTGTAACACAGAAAACTCAAACATCTGGAAAAGATGCTCAACAATCTTCATTATTAAATATTTGAAAATTAGGCTCAAAACAGACCAGCCCATTGCAGAGCTCACACTGTTTGCGCGTGCTTATGGGTTGATTGTGGAAGAGAACATTGTAAACCCTGTCTGACAATTTTTCGGTGCCTCAGGATTCACTAAGCTTAGGTCTTTTGATCTAGCATTTTCTTTTTTACACATTCACAGGGCGAAACAGTATGGTTACAAGAGTATTTATTGCACTGTTTCATGTGATAGAAAAGCAATGGAAACAACACAGATCTTTATCCAACAAAACCCCAGGGTTCTGCACATCACAGTGTGACGCAAGGCCACTAATGTGGTTGTAAGTTAATTATGGCACACAAAGCGAACCACAGAGATCTCAGCAAGCTATGAAACAAAACAAGACAGTTGAAGGTGATGACTGGAAGACACACAGTTGTATAAAATCGAACCTTCCCTTTCCGTTTTTAGTTTCATCAAAAGAACTAAACTAGTTTACTAAAGAGTAAACTAGTCTACTCCATCTCTCCTGCACTGGAAACTCTCAGGGTAATTCCTCCCAGCAAAGCCACCACCAATAAATGGAATAAAAAGTAAGATAACTAGTGACAGGGACCACAGCGCCTTCTGACCTTACAAGCTATGCTTCCAACCCAGGCAGCAGCGGAAGACAGGTGTGTAACACATACAGTCACTTCCTCTTGGTATTGGAGGAGTGAAATTTAAGAGAGCTGATGCTAAGACAGCAGACCACATTCTGAGGTACTGAGGGAGGCAGTGAAAAATGGTGGCTGACACGGGAGACCGTATTGATGACAGGCTGAGTCTTTGGGAGGAAACCACCTGAAACTGTATTGGCTTGTCCTGAAATTCTTCCCCAAAGGGTTTAAAAGCAAACCTTGTAGACCCATTTTGTGTTGGCCAGCTCTTTCCTGAGCATGGGTCATGCATTGGTGTGCAGTTGCTATACTCTGTGGCAGTTCATTGACTTTGGAGTGCAGTTGCTATACCCTGTGGCAGTTCATTGACTTTGGAATGTGGTGGCTATACCCTGTGACAGATGTTTCATTGACTTTGGAGTATGGTCGCTATATCTTGTGACACTTCACTGATGAAAATTGACTTTCTCTTTCCTAGCAGTTATTAATTACAAATAGCTTCTTGTTTAGGGGTGGGATTTTGTGTCCATTTCCCCTTCTCAGGGCAAGTATTTTGTCTAGTATGAGCTTGTGTATATCTTGTGCCTGTTGTTACAGACTCTGTGAGTATATTTTAATGTTTTCATCTCTAGTGAATTCTTGAGAAATGAAAATAGTAACTCATTTTTGTATTGAAAATATATTTTATTTTCTCACATAAATATTCTGATTACTGATTATTATGATTTCCCCTCCCTCTATTCCTCCCAATCCCTTCCAACCTCCCTTTTATCCAGATTTACTCTCTTTCTGATCTTATCAGAAAACAAATGGGCAAGTCTCCTGAAACTGACCATCTCCTGTAACTAGGCAAGACTTCCAATGAAGGGATTGGGACGCTAACCAGTCACATAACCTTTGACCTGCAATTTATCCTGCCTACCAGGTATGCTAGAGTAAAGGTAGGACAGAAATTGTGGGAGTGACCAACAATGACAGGTCCAGTCTGGGGCCCATGGCATGTACGTCTGACACTGCCTAGAGGGCCAGGACCTAAAGGCTGAATAGCCTGAAGACCTAGAGTAGAACCAAACACAACCAGCAATAATAAAGTCAATATAACAATGCCTCATGGTATTCTGCTATACACATAGATTGTGGTCTCTCTACTCATAGATGGTCATTGACTGTGAGATGCAGACTCACACTCAAATCAGGGAGTCCTGCAGAAGAGGAGGAGGAAGGATTGTAGGAGATAAAACCATCAAGGACACCACAAGAAATCAACTAACCTGGCCTTGTAGGGGATGGGATCACAGAGACTGAACCAACAATCAGGGACCCTGCGTGGATCTGACCTAGGCCCTCTGCATATATGTGAGAGTTGTATAGCTTGATGCTTATGTGGAACTCTTAACAGTGGGAGCAAGGGATGACTTTGACTCTTTTTCCAGCCTCATACTGGGCTGCTTGTCCATCCTTAATATGAAGAGAGATGCCTACTCTTACTGCACCTTGATATGCCATGTTCTGTTACTATCCATCAGAGGCCCGCCCTTTGCTGAGTAGAAAGGGGGATGAGTAAATGTGGGGGTGGGGCAGAAGCAAGGTGAGGACGAGGGACTGGGAGAAGAGGGAAGGAAAACTGCCGTCAGGATGCAAAATAATAATAATATTAAAAAACAAGAAGAAAAACAGACAGGCTTCTAAGGGATTGTTATATAATAAATCAATAGAATATTGTACATAATAAATATAATATGATAATATCAGAAACCAAACACCTAACACAGCAGTGTGGGAAGTCTTTTGTTTATGTGTTGTTTTATTGCTTAATAAAGAAGCTGGTTTTGGCCAATGGCTTAACAGAATATAGCCAGGCTGGAAGAGATATATAAAGAGAAAAAGGTGGAGTCACGAAATGCACTGTGACGAAAAACGCCAGCTACCTGCTGGAATCTTGCTGGTAGGCCATGACCCTAGTGGTAAAATATAAAATAATAAAAACGAGTTAATTCTAGATGTAAGAGCTAAATAGCAATATGCTTAAGTGATTGGACAAGCAGTGATTTAATTAATACAGTTTCTGTTTGGTTATTTTGAGTCTGGGCAACTTGCAACAAATAAGCAGTCTCTTACTACATACCGGAACTGGACAAAACAAACAAACAAACAAATGGAAAAGAACCCTAAAGAAGACACAAAAAACTGACCCACTTATTGTACACTCAGGAATCCCATAAAAACAATAAACTGGAAGTCATAATATATTTAGTGTAAAAAGAAAAGAAGAAAAATATAAATTAAAATAAAATTAATAAAAATTATGATAAAAAATTTTAAAAAAGAAAGATAAAGAAAAACCCTGACAGGATGCTGTGAGAAAAGGAACCTGTAACAATGCTGTTGAATTCATTTTCTGTTGGCCATCTATGGCTGGGGATGCAGCCTACCCATAAAAGTAGTTTATTTCACTAGTGAGACTTTCTTGAAGGAAACAAAATATTCCTTTGCAAATGGTTATCCATTAGAGATAGCTTCTGGGTTAGGCATAGGAGCATGTATCTACTTCTCTTTCCAGTTCCAATGTCATACATGGTGCAGATCCACGCAGACTCTGTGCTTGCTGCCTCAGTCTCTGTGAGTTCTTATGTATGTTGGCCATATTGACTTATAGGACCTTGTTTTCTTGGTGTCCTCTATTTCCTCTGGCTCTTATATTCTTTCTGCCTTCTCTTCCACAGGGTTCCCTGAGCCCTGATGGGAGGGATTTGATGGAGACATCCTTTTTAGGACTGAGTGGTCCAAGGTTTCTCACTCTTTGCATAATGTTGGGTGTGGGACTCTGCGTTTGTTCCCATCAGCTTCTATGATGATGTCTACACAAGGCACTGATCTAGGAGTACAGCAGAATGCCATTAGGAGTCATTTTATTACTTCCTGTTTTTTGTTGTCATTGTTCATTTGTTTTTGTTATGCTGTTGCTGTTGTTTTGTTTTTGAACAGTAGTATTTGGTTTTACCCTAGGTCCTGGAGCTATCTAGTCTCAGGTTTTTGGTTACCCAATAAGTGCTGGATATGGGTTGTATATTATAGAGTGGGCCTTATGTCATATAAGATATTGTTTGGCTACTCTCACAAGCTTTGTGCTACCATTGCCCTAGCATATCTTGCAGTCAGGACACCACTGTAGATCAAAGGGTTTGTGGCTGTGTTGGTGTTCAAGTTTCTCTTTTGTTAGCATGTGGCATATCTTCCTATAAGACGTGAGAATAGAGTGGTGAAGGCTCTATGTAGGTTCTAGTTCTGTGAGTTGTGTAGATGCTGTCTTCAGCAATGGGGCTTTGCCTTCAGTTTCTGAAGAGTAAGTTATAGTCTTGGCAATAGCCAGAGTTGTTTGGGGAGTCAAAGGACTCCTTTGGCCAGCAAGTCAATTATACATAACCCTATCACAGTACTGAAGCTTCATTTGGTGACAAGAGATGGCTAGTTAAGGTTCTGTCTTCCTCATTATGTGGCCATTTCATTTAGGTAAACTTCATATATGCATATATTTTAGGAAGCTTTGGTTGTATTTAGTTTTCATATTGTGCCTCAAATGGCCTTAAGTTTAGTGTCTCTCCTTGCATTTCCTCCTGTGTAACACTCTTCCTGTTCCCTCCCCAGATAATCCTCCCATACCACCCCACCACTATTCATCAACAGCAATCTATTGTTTCTTAGGAAAATCAATCTATTACCAAAGTCCCTTACTTTATACCTTAGCTCAGTGGCTCTACGGATTGTTAGCTTGGTTGCAATGATTTAACAGCTAATATTCACATATAAGCAAATACATATGATGCTTCTCTTTCTGGGTCTGGGTTACCTCACTCAGCATGTTTTCTGGTTCCATCTGTGTACCTGAGAAGTTCATGATTTCACTATTTTTAATGGCTGAGTAATACTCCATTGCATTAATATACTACATTTTCTTTATCCAATCTTTTGTTGTGGAACATCTATACAACATCTGCACAACATTTGCTAAGTGTAAAGGGCATTTACACTTTCTGGCTGTTATGAACAGAGCAACAAGGAATATGGTTAAGCAAGTGTCTCCGTGGTAGGATGAAGCATCCTTTGGCATAAGCTCAAGAGTGCTATAGTTGAATCTTGAGAAAGATTGATTTCTGTCTTCCTGAGGAACAACCACACTGATTTCCATAGTGGCTGTACAAGTTTACAGTTCCATCAGTAATGGATTAGTGTTCCTCTTATTCCACATCATCACCAGTATGAGGTTGTCACTTCTTTTTATTGATTTTAGCTTTTTTGACAGGTATAAGATGAAATCTCAAAGCAGTTTGATTTGCATTTCTCTGATGATGATATTGAACATTTAAGTGTTTCTCAGTCATTTGAGTTTCCTATTGTTGTGGGACAATGGTCTGTACCCTGCCAATTGTCTTCTAATAAAATGCTGATTGGCCAGTAGCCAGGCAAGAAGTATAGGTGGGATGACCAGGAATGCTGGGAAGAGGGAAGTGTAGTTGTTACCCAGACACAGAGAACACAAGATGTGACTGCCTTGCTGAAAAAAGGTACCAAGCCACATGGCTAACACAGACAAGAATTATGGGCTGAGATGTTATAAAAATTAGTTAATAAGAAGCCTGAGCTACTGGGCCAAACAGTTTATAATTAATGTAGACCTCTGTGTGATTTCTTTGGGACTTAATGACTGCAGTAACTGGGCTGAATGATGGCTGGGTGGGACAGAAATTTCAGTCAACATCCTATTTTGAGAATTCTATGTTTAGAGCTGTATCCCATTTTTAAATCAGATTATTTGTTTTCCTGATATCTAGCTTCATTTTTAGTTCTTTATATATTTGTGTATTAGCCCTCTATTAGATATGTTTAGTTGGTAAAAATAATTTTTCCAGTTTCTAGGCTGCCGCTTAGTTTGAATGATGGCGTTCTTTGCCGTGCAATGGCTTTTCAGTTTCATGAAATCTGTTATAAATTGTTGATTTTCATCCTGCACTATGGTCTTCTGTTCAGAAAGTCTTCTCCTGTGCCAGTGAGTTTAAGTCACTTTCTCTTCTACCAGGTCCAGTGTATCTGGTTTTATGCTGAAGCCTTTGATCCATTTGAAGTTGAGCTTTGTTCATGGTGATAAGTATGGATCAATTTGCATTGTCCTAAATGTAGTCAACTAGTTTGATCAGTATCATTTGTTGAAGATTTTGTCTTTCTTTCTAGTGTGCATTTCTGGCTTCTTCATCAACAATCAGGTGTTCAAAGATGTATGAATTTATGTCTGGTTATTCAATTTCATTCCACAGATCAATATTTCTGCTTTTGTGCCAATTCCACGTTGCTTTTATTATTATAACTTTGCAGTACAACTTGAAATCTGGGACAGTGATACTTTTGGCAGTTCTTTTATTATTCAAGTTTGTTTTAGCTATCCTGCTTTTCTCTGTGTGTGTGTGTGTTGCCACATAAAGCTGAGACTTATTCTTTCAAGATCTGTGAAGAAATTTGTTGGAATTTTGATGGGGACTGCCTTGAATTTGTAGATTGCTATTGGTAGGGTGGTCATTTTTACTATATATTCCCACTGATCCATGAACTTGGGAAGACCTTTCCATCTTCTGATCTCTTCTTCAATTTCTTTATTCGATATCTTAATTTTCTATCATACAAATCTTTTCCTTGCTTGCTTAGAGTTAGTTTCCCCGAGATATTTTACATTATTTGAGGCTTATGTGAAAGGTGTTTCCCTGATTTCTTTCTCAATTTGTCATTTGTAAATAAGAAGGTTACTCATTTTTGTGAGCTAATTTTGTATCCACCTACTTTGCTGAAACTGTTTATCAACTATAGGAGTAAGCTGGTAGAATTCTTAAGGATACTTATGCATATCAGCCTATCATCTACAAATAAAAATACTTTGCCCTTTTTCTTTCCAGTTTGTATACTTTGATTTCCTTCAGTTATCTTTCAGCCCTAGTTAAGACATTTAAGTATTGTATTGAATAGGTATGGAGAGGTTGGACAACCTTGTCTTGTTCCTGATTTTGGTGAAGTTGCTTTGAATTTCTCTCCATTTAGCTATAGGCTTGCTATAATCTGCCTTTATTATGTTGAGGTATGATCCACTGTATCCCTGATTTCTCCAGGACTTTTATAATGAAGGGGTATTGGATTTTGTCAGTTTTTCTGTGTCTAAAAGGATGATTATGTGGTCTTTGTCTTTCAGTTTGTTTATATGGTGGATTACATTTATCTGTTATGTATGTTGAACCACCCCTGCATCTCTTAGAGGAAGCTTTCTTGATCATCGTGGATTATCTCTTTGATGTGTTCTAGGATTTGGTTTGCAAGTATTTTATTGAGTATTTTTGCACCTATGTTCATGAGGGAAATTGGTCTGAAATTTTCTTTCTTGGCTAGTCTTTATGTAGTTTGTGTACCAGGGTAACTGAGTCATTGTAAAATAAACTAGACAATGTTTCTTTAGTTTTCTTCTTTGAGGATGTCTATCATATCCTGAAAGACTATTTTAAGGTCTTTCTTTTGTGCCTCAACTATGTTGCAATACTCAGGGTTTGCCATGGTAGGGGTGCTGGTCTCTAGTTGAGACATATTGTCCTCAAAGTTATTGATTGTGTTTTAACACTGCCACAAAGACATCTGAGTTTGAGAAGATTGTAATTCTTGGTGTCGATGACTGGTCTTATCTTTGTTGTATGAGTGTTTTGTTCCTTTGTTTCTATTGCCCTGTCTGGTTCTTAGGAAAGCATTGGTTGTGTGTGGCTGGGTTGGGAATTCTTCCCTGGATCCTGGTTGTTGTTACTACCAGAGGTTCAAGGTAAAATGTGTTGTTAAGTATTGGGAGCTGACGTTTAGGAATGGGGTTGGGCTAGGAAGCATAGGGTAAAGGCATCCACAGGAATTAGGAAAGCAGGGTCTTCCATCAGAATCTGCTCAGTCAGCTGGGAAGAGGGGCAGACAATGAGGAGAAGCTGAAGCTTAGGTCTAATACAGAGCTGAGGATGAGACAGGGAGATTGTCCTTGGCGGAATGGTGGTCTATCTACTTGGCTGGCTGAGGTTTCCAGAGAGTTCCTGCTGGGTTTGGGACTGGGGATAAAGCAATGAGTAGGAGGAGGAAAGTTTGGAGGTAAAGATCTGTATAATCACTAGCGATGAGAGACTGGGAGGAAGGGGAGGCCACAGCAGGTGGTTTGCTGGAGAGCTGGGGAGAAAACTGGAGTATTGATTTTGGAGGAGCTGAGGGAGAGGTGATGATCTGCAATTATTTTGCTTGCTTCCCTGGCTAGAGTCAATATAAACTCAATTTTAATATGCTTAGAAGAGAACACAAAGGGTAGGTGAGCTAAGAAAAACTCATTTTGAACCCCTCTCTCCATACATCTATCTATAGCTACCTATATCTATGTCTATATGTTTGTCCCTCTCTCTATGTCCCTGTCTCTTCTCTTTTCTCATAATGCCATGTGTATGCAGCCCCTTTGGAGTTCACAGGAAGGTGTCAGGTCCTGGAGAACTGGAATTAAAGGCCATCTGTGGTAGGTGCTAGAAACTGATCTAATATCCTCTGAAAGAACAGTAAGTGCTTGGACCCAAATGAGCTCTTTCCAGGTTATAAAGAGAAATTTATTTTAAAAAGTTTGTAACAACCAACTAACTCTCTTAAGATCTAAATAAGCAAAGGATAGTAATGAATTACTATTTATCAAGGACTTTGGTGATTAGATTTGAATTATATTTTATTCAGACCTAATATATAATATTATAGAATAATAAATGAATAAATAATTTTATAGAAAAATTGAAGAGTTATACTATCCCTAGATTAGTTATAACTAGGGATTATATAATTAGTTATAATTATCTATAACCAGACTATGGTTCAAAAATGGAAATTTGCATGGATTGCTTCCCAGCTCTTTAGTCTTAAAGCAAGCCTACTAGCAAAGGAATTGCCAGCACATGCCCAGAGTGGTGCAGGACGCCCATGTCACCAATTGGAAACATCAGTGTGTAGACCCAGAGCAGTGAAGGGTGCCACAAGTCACCAATAAGGAGGAAGTATTTCAGTGTATTTCTGAGGTGCTTCCCTGTCTGGCCAGTGCTCAAACTGCCTTTACTGGGGTTATTAGCGACAGTTTTAGGAAAGAAATGTCTGCCATTGCGTGCTAGCTACACTCTTTAAAGACTGATGACAGGTGTATTGAGAAAGAATACAATTACAGAATTTTCCCATTTTCTTTTCATCTCTCCAATCTTTCTTACCTGTGCCTCCTTGACCTCTTCCAGAGTCATGGCTTTTGCCTCTTTTTAGTTGTTGCTACATATGCTTATATATTCTTTTTTTTATTGAAAAAATATTTCCACCTCCTCCCAGCCTCTCATTTCCCTCCCCTTCTTCCCACTCCTCTCCCCCTCTTCCACTCTTCTTCCCCTCCCTCTCCAGGCTGAAGAGCAGTCAGGGTTCCCTGCCTTGTGGAAAGTCCAAGGTCCTCCCCCCTCCATCCAGATCTAGGAAGGTGAGCATCCAAACTGGCTAGGCTCCCACAAAGCCAGAACATGAAGCAGGATCAAAACCCAGTGCCATTGTCCTTGGTTTCTCATCAGCTCTCATTGTCTGCCATTTTCAGAGAGTCTGGTTTTATCCCATGCTTTTTCAGTCCCAGTCCAGCTGGTCTTGGTGAGCTCCCAATAGATCAGCCCCACTGTCTCAGTGGGTGGGTGCACCCCTCATGGTCCTGACTTCCTTGCTAATGTTCTCCCTCCTTCTGCTCCTCACTGGGACCTTGGGAGCTCATTCTGGTGCTCCAGTGTTGGTCTCTGTCTCTATCTCCATCAGTCGGGGTGCTTATGGGAGCAGAGAAGTATATATCTTAATTAAGGGAGCTATCTTAGGGTTGGCAAGAGATTTGAACCTAGAGGGGCTCCCAAGTGCCCAGGGAGATGTCCCCAGTTAGTTCCTTGGGCAGCTGAGGATAGGGTACCTGAAATGGCCCTATCCTATAGCCATGCTGATGAATATCTTGCATATCACCATAGAACCTTCATCTGGCTTATATATTCTTAAATATGTAAATACAATTTGCTCAGTCCTTGCAAAGCTACTCCTTATGCATATGACTTCAGGGATGACTGCGTAGTACTGAATAATCGACAGTTTTTAAACTTTCCATAAGTGGAGCCGATTGTAAGTCTATGGTGTTTCATGATGAAGAGGCAGGTGAGTGTCTTTATTGTGCGTGTTCCTGCGCACACGTGACTGTGTGTGTGCACGTGCACACATGAAACAACCTGCATATTCACTTTATCCTTGTGTTAGACTTGTTTCCAAGTTTGTGTTTATCCAGTAATGCTGCCTATAACATTTCAGTTCACTCCTCTGATGCACAAATGGAGGCATTTTACAAAGCAAGAACGGCAAACTTTATACAAAGGGGTCAACAGTGACTGTTTCAGGATTTACAATCCATGTAGTCTCTGCCTCACCTACTCAGCTGTTAAACTATGGGGCAAAAGGAGCCTTGGACAACATGAAATGGAGGACATGGCTGTATGGCAAAATAAAAAGTTAAGGTACACGTGGATTGGGTGAGAGATATAGATAATATTATGTTTGCTATGTCAGAAACAGGGAATGTTTGCATCAGTTACAATAAATATGTAATTTATTGGATAGCAGTAAATTTATAGCTTGGTCAGTTTCATAGGCAGAAATTTGCCATATAGTACTGACTGACAGCTAACACAAGTTCTTTTGTTCTAAAATCTTAACTACTAACATCAACTCTTAGATGACATATTGCATGTTATATAAACACATGTGTTTACATGTAACAGAACACATATGCTGCAAATGGCTATGTGTAGTCAAAGAGGCTGCAGCTCAACTGAAGGCGTTCCAAGAGATAGACTAATAGGAATACAAAGGAAATAGCTACACTGTTAGAAGTTTGCTAAACACAGCAGCTCCACAGTCAACTTCCAGGGCCAGAGTTGAGCTAAGGCTCAAGAGGAGTTGAGCTGATTCAGTGAGGTATAGGGCATGGAAGATGCAAAGTGAAGAGTCAGGACTAGACGAGCAGATAAGCAGACAGATGGTAATTCTAATGGGCCAGGCCAACTGAAGCTCCTAGAATAGTTGAACGTTCTCTGTCTATTGGTCCTAGGCATAGTGGTCAGGTGATATATTAGTGAGATCATCACCTCTTCGTGGGGTCTAGGTGACAGCAGTGTTCACCCTTTCTTTAGTCTGGTATGTTTGATGGGCCTGTTATTACTGATAAGGTTTTAATAGATTAATGTGCTTAGATGGTCTCAATTTACTTTGATAAATTTATAAAGTGGAACCTTTTTAATTTTATAACTATCAAATTTTTTAACGAGAATCTCCTGAGAGGAGAATCTTAATTAGGAATTACCTAGATCTGATTAACCAGTGAGCATGTATGTGGAGGGATATCTTGATTATTAATTGTGGTAGGAAGTCCCAGCCCACTGCGGGCAGCACCATCCCCAAAACTGAGCCCTGACGGTGTAATAATAGAGAAAACTAGTGAGCAACAAGCAGGCAATGATCCTGTGTTTATTCCCTTATGGTCTTGCCTGTTGATGTGATGCTTAGAGATCCTGCCTTGATTTCCTTGCAATAATAGGCTATAACCTAGAACTATGAACCAAATAAAGCTTTGTTCTTGAAGTTGCTTTTTGTCCAAATATTTGTGAGAAATGAAACTGAAAAACAGACAGAACTTCATTTTGCTAGTTAAGGCTAAACTCTTTTCCAACTTATTTCTATTAATTTTTATTTTCACTTGCCATGTTGTGGCAGGAGAGTAGAGACTAAAGTGTGTTCTCAAGGTTAACATATAGAGGGCAGTTGAGAATAGAGAGAAAACCCATCCCCACCTGGGCTATGTGCAACAAAGAGAGTGTGTGAGAGAAAAGTCCGAGATCAATACAATCACTAAGATCACAGGAGAGAGGCCATTCTATGTGGACCTATAAAAGGCCATGACCCAGTACTTCGGAGTGTAGGGCTTTCTCCAGATCACCGGCCCAGTCATTATCAGACTACTTTCTCTTTCTTAATAAACCATCAGTATTTCTACTTTTAGTAACCATGTGTCCTTGGTAATTCTTGCCCTGGGGAACAAGAACCTGAAAACCTCAGTGGGTGTCCACCCTCCAGTTGAGATCCATGTCTTTAACAATATGAAAAAAGTATTGTTTCCCATTGCCACTAGCCCTTTTAATTCTTAAATATTTTAATTTCTTTCACTTATTAATGCTAATTTAATTTTAGTAGTTACACTTATTAGATTCAATTTTTAATTTTTTCAATTAAGTATATTAGACATGGCATTAATTCTTTGTAATTAGGGCCCTGGATCTGCAACATTTCAATCCTCCAATCTCAGGGGATTTCTAGCCAGGCTGTGTAGAACATTCGTTCGTGCAGGAGTGCTTATGTTCCTGGATTTCTGTTTATCCTCACTTAAAGGGATGACTTCTCTCATGGAAAGCTTTCTCCTGCCATTTACACTGTTTTTCTACAGGAATATTTGCTTTTTGTACTTTGAATAGGATCATATATTCTAAGTACTAATTTTCTTCCTTCATTCAGACTGCTAAACATAATAATTTAGACCAAGTATAAACAGTATACTTTTGTTGTAGACGCCAAGATCAAGTCAGATTCAATAGCCTATGAGGAGTCTTTGCCTGACTTGATGCTACCAGTTCTATGTTGAAGTTGTTGTCAGAGAAGAGAGGGGATGAAGAAGGATGTTAGCATCCTTTCCCACAGTGATGGAGGAAGGTCATTGGTTAAATAAAGAAGCTGCTTGTCCTGATAGGTTAAAACATAGGTGGGAGGAAGAGGAAGTGAGGTCAGACTCGACAGCTCCGGGCTCCCAAGCAGACGCCTCAGAGAGACGTGATGCTCCACTCTTGCGGGCAGAGGCGAGAGCTCTGCTCTCTGAGGCACACGCGATGAAGCTCCGTCCCAGGATGTACGTAGGCTAGAATCTCCCTGGTAAGGCACCTTATGGGCTACAGCAGATTATTAGAGATGGGCTAGTCCAGGTGCGAGAGTTAGCCTAGAAAAGGCTAGATAGAAATGGCCAAGCAGTGATTAAATGAATACAGTGTCCGTGTAATTATTTAGGGTATAAAGCTAGCCGTGCGGGCAGCGTGCGGCTCCTGTTTCAACACCACAGTTAGCACACTGTCTTCTTTTCGCTTGCAAAAATGTGCTTTGTCAAGGATGCAGGAGTTCAAAAGCAGCAGAATTCCAAAGGAAGGACGCTAAAGTACTATAGCATCACCAGCTATAGGAAAATGCAAATGAAAACTACATCTAGATTCCATTTCACCCTGGTTAGCATGGCAGTCATTAAGAAAACAACAGCAAACACAGTATACTCCTGCTGGGAAGTGTCTTAGAAAACTAAAAACAGTTCTACCTGTAGCCAAGCTCTGTCACCACTGGGAACTTAAACAAAAGACCTTGAGTCAATGCATCACAGAGACACTTGTGTATCAGTATTTGTTGCTGTTCTATTCATAATAACCAAGTGGTAGAGCCAGCCTGTGTCTAGCAGAGGAATAAATAAAAGACATATACAAATCTATTATTTTATATATGTATTGGCAATATATATTAAATACGTATGGATTCTTTTCACTCTAAAAACAAAAGAAGTGAGGCTATATCATTTGAAGAAAAATGGGTGGATGTTCCTGGATATAGTCATGTGGAGAAACTTAAACTAGCCTCAGAAAGACATGGATTTTTTACATTTCTGGATTTTATATAGATATAGAAAGTCATATATGTGCATGTGAAATTTAAGTAGAAGTGGAACTTTCTAAGGAAACGGACTACAGGGAAAGAGAAGCGGGAAGAAAAGGAAGAGTAGAGAGTTATGGAAGACAATATTCCTAACATACAATACACACGTTTGTGAAAATAGTCTATGCAAACACTGCACCATGTACAATGACTATACAAAGCAAGAATTAAAAGTAAGGGCTGGGAGGATGACTCAGAGAGTAAAAAACAAGCCTGACGACCTGCCAGATCCTTGAAACCTGTATAAGAAGCCAGACCAGACGCTGTGATGTGCATCAGTAATCTCAGCACTCCTGGTGAGGGGAAGATGAAAACAGTTGACCTTCTGACCTCCACATGCACGCCATAGCACAAGAGTCCCTCATCCCACAGGCACACAGTGAACAGAAGTTCTTGGAAGGAATTTCATCTTATGTTTTTACTCATTTAAGGCTGATTAACTCGTTGGAACCTCAACACTGGGGAGAAGTTGGTGTGTTGGGAGTCTAGAGCCAATTATCTTGGCCATGTTTAGGCCCCCTTAATAACCTTTTATTGCCCGTCTCTGTGTAGGCCTTAAGATCTTTGTGACTATCAGGTAAATCCTCTGGAATCCATGAAGAGAACACAAGTACCCATCAACCAAAAGCTAAGAAAGAGTTTTTCTTGCTGCTCTGGGCCTAACAATTCCACCAACATATTTTTAAAAGTATTTACTGTATAGCTTTCTTTTTTCTGTTATTATATGAACTTCATGAACTTGTAACCATGCTGACACATGGAATTTTCACCTAAACTTGTGTTCCTGGGCCAGCATCAGTCATATTTGAGTCCAGAATAAGTTAGCTCTTATCCCCTTTGTGATAAGACTGGTTTTGCATTGACAGCACACTCAGTAAATACATTGATACAGTTAATTAGCTAATTAAGCCTTTTCCTTACCAAACCTGAGAGGAGAAAAGATAAAAGGTTTCCTGTCCTTACCTACCAAAGTGATGGCTGTACAGACAAACTCTTTACTGGACTCTGTAAAGGTCTGCCCTTACTTGACCAAGGTCATCTGATATGGCCTTGAGGGATTCAATCAGGCAGGGTGGAGGGCCCACAGCCCAACTGAGGCTGTGACAATGTTATTGAGAGCAATCAGAATTGTTGTAACTTTATCAGAACTGGAATATAATGGCAATTGCCAGGATCAATGCAGCTGTGTTTGCCAGGATACAAAGAAGTGTACAAGCTATACAGGGCACACAAGATTAATGTCTGAGGCCAATTTTCCTGTCAACCTTCCATGATTCTTTGACTGCTAAGGGAACAAACAGAGAAACACAAAGTGGCCTGACCTCTTGGCTGTCTGAGGGAGTGAGTGCATTGCTCTCTCAGGAACTGGAAGACACATCATGCCCCAGGACCCATGGATGGGAAAAACCTACAACACATGTATCTCAAGACAGGTAGGCCAGGCCAACTCCATGATTCTCTGCAGGGCTCAGAATGGGTGGGGATCTTGTTTCCTGTTTTCTTTTCTCTTTCAGAAAATGAGCTACCATTAAGAACTCATTTTCTTTTTCCTCCCATATTTGAGTGAAAACTGCATCTACAACAGAGAACAAAGACAGCAGAGGGCCCAGACCCGTCACCCCCACAAAAGAAGAGCTCTGATAGCCTAACTAAGTTAAAGTTATATCTTTTCATTCATGATTTTTTAAATAGTATTTTTTATTCTTTGAAAGCACCATACATTTATACATTGTATTTTAATCATACTCACCCACCACTCTCTCCTCCCAACTCCCCCTACTTCCTCCCCTCTTCCATAGTGATCAAATCTACTGCAATTTCTTCTTTATGTTTCTGTCTTATGTTTTCATTCTGAATCATTTTTTTCTAGTGAATATACTCTATTTCCATATGACACATTTGTGTCTATTCTCTTTGTGAACTGAAATTACTATAAAAAGATACGTCTGTGCTAAAGATTCTACAAGGCTGAGAACTTCATGATTATGGAGAGCTGATATGTTGTATACAGATCCAGAGCAAAATTATCCTAAATTCTTTTTAGTCCCTCAACAGCTAGCTAATACCAGCTTTCTATATCTAACCCAGCATCTTCTTGGCTATCAGGTAAAAGTTTTAGAATGTATTCTTAGCAACGTCTAGCTTCCACCAGCCCTAAGCTAAGTATGTCAAGAGATGACATCTGAAAACTATTAGCAGAATTTCTCTCACTGTGCTATAACCTTGCCTACCTGTGGTTTCTACCAATGTATTTGGTAGATCCCTTGATATATGACCTTCTTTTGTAACTATAAAACAATTGATTCCATGTTGGACATGTTATTTGTGGCATGGAGCAGCCCAAATACATGTTCATGCGTCGTGGGCCTTCTTATTCTACTTGAGTTAAGAGCTATGGCTTGTGTGAAGACCCTTATGGCTTATAGGTTTTATGTGTCTGTGCCCTCTTTAAGAGCTCTACATTATGGAAGCTTATTTGCATTTTTTATAACTTGCTAAATTGGTGGAAATGCTTTTGTGCATAGTTTGAAGGATGTTATACATTATACACAACCCATATTCAAGAAATATGTAATAATGTAATCAGAAGTCTAGGTTCTTGAAGCTTCCCAAACTTGTCTTAGCGACACCCTTATAATTAAGAGAAAAATAATGATAAGAGAGAAGATTTTGTTTAATGAATCCAAATTTGTCTTCTGGGTACTGACATGATATCTAGGTATAAATAGAGGCAGGACTGGGATAAAACATCAGGAGGTAAACATAATAACAGTCCTGGCCAAAATGTGATCTAGCTGTTCATTGTCTCAGTTCTGGAAAATGGTCCCAAGAAGGCCTGATAGCTGTCATCTTCACCTGGGTCTCAGGAGATGATTATTTTTGCTTCAGCCCGCTGCCTTGCTGCCACACATAACTGTTCTAATCTTTCTGTGTGTATGTTGCAGGCTGAGTTCTGTTCTCTATGTCTCTGTCTATTGAACCCAAGGTGACTCAAGAGGATAGGTTGATGACAGCAAATTAAACTTCTATTCCTTTTGCCAAAATAAAGAAGACAGACAGGTATGCCATGAGCATAGAGATGTAGGGCTTTTATCTTGCTTTTGGTTAGTCTGTGGACTCAAGTGAAGCATCAGTACTTGATAGTCAGTGTAGCTTCTGACTGTTTCAGAAAGATGCTCACCATTCCGATATGTAATATCATACCAGATTGCTATTACTGGAGGATTTTAATTAGGACTTTACTGTTGGTCTAAGACGCTTGAATTTGAATTTTGAATTTGGAAGAAAAAAACAAGAGTGAATAATATAATCAAATAGATTTCATAGTGTTTTCTATATGAGTAGTGAATAAGACATCGAAGTACACCCTGTAGAGTAAATGCATGGGCTGATTAGACCAACAATAAAGTTGTAATAATAATCTTTCAATAATGGCAATCTGATATGATATTATATATCAGAATGGTGAACGTCTTCCTGAAACAGTCAATGAGAAGCTGCATTGGCTAACAAGCGCTGATGGAAACCAGGAGAGATTTGAAGGATAACAGGGATTTTACACTGACAAGTGAGCATAGGCAACCTCATTATGAAGTTTTCAGAAAGAGGAAACAAGAAAATAGCATGATTGAACAGAGAAGTAGTTTTCTTTCTTTGTTTTTTGTTTTCAGTAGATGTATTACATAATAATTTTATGCCAAATAGAATGATTTGGCAGGAACTTATTAGATTGATGATCTTGAATAAAAAGAGCACTGGGTTTTATTAGGATAGGGAACAAAGAGGGAAGAGAGGCAGTGTGTGCTTAGGTTTGGAGCGTAGAGCCTGCAGATGTCCTCTACTGAGTTAATTAATTTGATGAGGGAAATGGGCAAGATAAACAGCTGAATCACGACCTAATATTGGATGCTTCTCAGAAAGAAGATGAATGAAGTTTTCATTTGGTAATAAAGTGCAGGAACAATGCTTGCAAGGCTTAACCCTGCAAGAAGTTTGGATTCAAATAAAAACTAGAAACCTAAGTTAATGTTACAAATATCTAAGTACTATGCTTTGATTAAAATCAAGTGGTACAGTGTTACAGCTAGTAGCAGTGTTAATCCCACCAAATGAGAGTAAAGACCATTACCCAAATTCTGTCAGTGGAAACAAGCTTTATTTTCTGTCAGACAGGACTATGTCTCTAAAGCAGGGTTTGAAAAAGTAGCAGAAGACACAGGATATATATATATATATATATATATATATATATATATATATATATATATATATATATATATATCAGCAAACTGTAAGATTAAAAGGTTTCTGAAGGTTGGAGGTTTGTGGTTACATAGAAATTTGGCTGAACATTTCCAAATTATTCAGCAAAACAGCATATCAGAGGGAGGTCAGAGTATAGGGTGTGGGATATGTCAAATTCCAAAAAAAGGGTCAAGACATGCTCAAACCCAAGTTTTACAGAAAACAGGAATGAGCTAATTTGAACGTGCAATTTAATCTGAAGATGGAGTCAGGCTGACCCAGCAGTATCTATCTCAATAATAAGAGAAGATGAAGATGTGAGGATACAGAGATACATTAACTAGTAGTAGCATCCATGACTTGGACATTTTAGTTAGAGTAATAGCAATAGTTTGGGTAACAGAATGTTTAACATGGAGAAATAAAGGAAGGTTGGTGGATAGAAAGCACATGACTTAGAGACTGCACTATTGGTAATGATTTATGCATGAACACAGGTGCAGGTGACTGAGCTAGTGAGAAGGTAATGAACATTGAGGGAGAAGAATTTAAAAGCAAATGCATTGCACCATTTTGTGGAGATGGAAACCTTAAGGATTATGGCAGCAAAGATTTGGGTATCAGATCCTAGGATAGTTACAGGAAGAAGTGGAAAACAGGGTGAAAGCATCAAAGTGAATCTAGAGACCTACCACACCTCCAGGTTAATGGTGTGCTGACTTCTAGGAGGGAAGTCCTAGTAAGAACACTGGAAACATGCTCAGCCAAGAGAAAAGCAGTAGAAGGATGTGGATGAAGAACTTGAATTCTAACATGTATCATGAAAGAGACCAGGGCTGTGAAATGGTCTCTGGGGTGAATGATGAGCAATACATAGAACTTCAAAGGGAGTTGAGTTCTTATGAAAAGAGGGTTCAGGTCTCGGGGCTTGTCATGAGCTGGATACACACAATCGGCATAGTGTTCATATCTGTAGAAATTTTAATGATAATACTTTAATGATAATAGTGGACTCTATTTTAACATTTTGCTGTAAAACATTAACTTGTGGGGTTGGGGAGTTGGTACAGTAGATCAAGTGTTGGCTGTGTGAACACTGAAACCTGAGTTTAGAGCCCCAGCATTCACTTCAAAATTTGAACATGGTTGTGTGCTCCTGTAATCCGAGTGCTGGAGAGAGAGGAAGGGGAAAATCCCCATGATTCTGGGCCAGGCAGGTGAACTAAATTAGTTCAGTGAGAGATTCTGTCTCAAACAATAGGGTGGAGAGCGCCGGTTGTGGTGGCGCACGCCGGTAGGATTTGCTGAAGGAGGCAGAGGCAGGAGGATCACGAGTTCGAGGCCAGCCTGGGCTACACATTAGCCGGGAGGTGGTGGCGCACGCCTTTAATCCCAGCACTTGAGAGGCAGAGGCAGGCGGATCTCTGTGAGTTCGA
>NW_004949121.1:3992595-3996698 GCF_000317375.1 Microtus ochrogaster | reverse complement strand
AAAAATGTTAATGTTAGGAAAGAATTTTATTACATCAAAATACAAACTATACAAATACCAGTAACCAATGCTGTTAATTAATTATAGATTGGAGAATGAAGTGTTCAAGTTTCATTAGAAATTATAACTACGTTCAGCATTTCAACAAAGAACTTAGATTTACTACATTCAGTTTAGCTAAATCAGAAGTCCAATAAACATAAATACATCTTTAATATAAACTTCTAAACCCACTTAAAACTGGCAAGTGTTAAGTCTAAACAGCAGGCTACTAAGTGGCTTCACTAATGAGTGCAACTGAATTCTTCACTAATTGATTGAGTGATGGAGAAGGGCCATCTGTTTCTGTGTTACTTTCAGTGGTTAATAAAGAAACTGCATTGGTTTTTTGATAGGGCAGAAAATTAGGTGGGTGGAGTAGACAGAACAGAATGCTGGGAAGAAGGCAATGATACAGATGCCTCAGGCAGCTGCCATGGAGCCAACCACCAGATCAGAAATGCTGAATCTTTCCTGGTAAGCCATCACCTTGTGGTGCTACACAGATTATTAGAAACGGGTTAATCAAGATGTAAGAATTAGCCAGTAAGAGGCTAGAGCTAATTGACCAGGCAGTGTTTAAAAGAATACAGTTTCTGTGTTATTATTTCGGGGCATAAGCTAGCCAGGCAGCCGTGAGCCGGGCAGCAGGAACACAGCCCGCTGTTCATTCTACAATTGAGTACTGTGAGCTTTGATGCTAATTTTTAGAATGAAAGTTTTATTTTAAAGCTTTGACTCATTTATTTAGTTTCAACATGCCCTGTTTCAGGAGTGTTTGGGATTCTAGCCTACACTATGAATTTTACTAGCACCGTGAACTAAGCCTCTTTACACCAATGAAAAAGGTTAGCTATCTCGAAGCAGTGCATGTGCAGGGTAGGTTTTTGAAGTGGACACAAAATAGAGGTCATGTGATGGTTAGCTCATGAAAGAAAAATGATACCCACACAAGAGGAAGGCTGTCTGTTCCTTTAGGAGCATCCTCGCTGAGTGCCTGCACAAGCCATTAGCATGTCTTGGATGCTGTGCAATCATTACATTATAAACAATTTAAAAATTATAAGAAGTTCTCCAACTCATCATTTTAATTTAAGGTATTTTGGGAAAAATACATTAACATTCTTGAGGCAGGGAAAAGGAATCTCAGAAAATACTGTAAAATTAAAGTCATAAGTGCTTTCTAGGATGGAGGTGGCCTCCTTGTACAAGATATATTTAGAAAGATAAGCCCAAGTTATGATTGCTTTTGGAGAATCCATCTGTGAGTTTGCTGCCCCTTCTAAAATGGACCACACATCTGCCCATAACTAAATGAACTTTGTCCATCCCAATAGTGCAAATTAAAGGAACAAGTGACAGGAAATTGAAAACAGATTTATCATTTCTCTTCCCCTGAAGTTAGTTAGCATTTGCATCTTAAAGAGAAAATTAGTGGCAAAGCAGTAATAACAAAAATACAGAGTCCTGCAACCCTCAAGTATACAGAATCAGTCTTCAGCTGTGCAATTGTAAGATGGGTCTGAACTCCCCCCCAGAGCTCTGTGTCCTCTTATTCTGCTGAATTCGCCCCCAACATCTATTCTCCTGTCACCGCCAAGCACTAATGTTGACGCCTTTTGTTTCAAAAGCTTAGGAATTTGAATTCTGCTAGTGAAAGCCTTCGTGCATTTTTATTTAGAGACGGTTTCACCTAGAGTTCTCACTAGATGACACTGTTCTACCATGGAAACTCTTCAGTGGTTTCCTCCTCCCTAAGAAATGAGCTTGTCGGGCTGTTGAGCCCTTCTTCTTCGGAAATTTCAAA
The DNA here is from genome assembly GCF_000317375.1 of Microtus ochrogaster. Lineage (NCBI taxonomy): Eukaryota > Metazoa > Chordata > Mammalia > Rodentia > Cricetidae > Microtus > Microtus ochrogaster. The sequence continues at coordinate 3,994,852 of NW_004949121.1, read as the reverse complement.
TTGTGCTAGATTTGAAATGAAAAATGTTAGTGTTTCAGACCCTGAGAGAAAAGGATTTTAGTGTGCTTGGCTGCAGTATGTGAAGTTCCATGCACCGTTCTCCCATTCTTCAAGACGGTATTCACAGTAGGAGCTGCTGTCATTCAACTGCTTTGATATCAGGGATTACTCTGGTAGTTCTCACAGTAAGGTTAAAATCCAGACCAATTTATTCATCAGCTACTTGAAATGAATAAACCTAAGACACAAATAGGTTTCAAAAATAATGAAGCAAACATTATATCATTAAATGACAAGGCAGTCAGTAATGTGAATGCTGTTTGATTGCTACCGTCAGCTCTCTCCATCAGCTCCAAAGGTACCCAATTTTCTCCCAAAAGGGCAGGCCCACTGGCTTGGTCCAAAATTGAGTCTAGGCCCACTTTAGGCTGCATGATAGAAGAATTTCTGGTGTTAGAAAAAAGCCAGCATTCCTCAGAAACTTGCAAAATGAGTTTCTTCTTCCAGAAGCAAGAGGAAATAACCTGCCTAAAATCAATATTCAGGAAATGACACAGACTGGACCTGACAGTAGGCAGTCTGATAATGCCACCTCTTGACATACATGTGTCCCTGATAAGGATCTTGATTGTATAATTATGATAAAACTCAAAAGGTACAAATGGATTATTGGACTTAGGTGAAAACAACTTGGAATCAGTGATATTGGCCTTGGAATGGAAGCATTTCCCTTGCTTCTGGAAGAAGGTGCATGTGGCTCTCTATTGACATATACCCCTGGTTCCACATCAAAGCCCATGCTGACCTCCAGTCTCCCCCAGATTCCATTATACATCTCAAGGTCCCTGAAATCCTGGCGCTTCTCGTCTCCTCCTCCGCACTAAACTCCAAGGTCTGCTTCCCAGAGCTGCTCATCCTCCATAAAACACACATGATTTTTCTACTTCCCCAGCCTGGGCCGTGTCCATTCTGACTCTTTTTCTCTCTTCTCTAGATGATTCCTGATGCCTCTGAATATTTTCTCTCTCTTATACACAATCAAACAAACCTCCCCTTTAGCCAAAGAGCAGTCATTTTCATGGTTTGTTTAATATATTCTTGCGTATACCTTCCATAGTCAATAACCTGTAATAGGCCAATATCACCAATTCCTATTGGTTTTCCATCTGAGCCTAATAATCCATTTATACCTTTTGAGTTTTGTCATAATTGTAAAATCAAGATCCATATCAGGGACCCATGTATGTCAAGAGGTGACTTCAGACAACCTTCTGATCCAAACTGCATCATTTTCTGCATATTGCTCTTAGGCCAGTTACTTCCCTTTCCACGCCTGACCATGAGGTCTCTTAAGTAGTCAATGGCATAGTAGTAAGCAGCATAGTGTTGCCAATGACAAAGTTCATGCTGAGAAACGCAGAATCAAGTTACAAACAATTATGCAAAATTCTCATAAATGTTCTCAGTACTATGGGGTCATCCTTGACTCCCTTCACATCTGTCTTTGGCTGAAAGCAGCTTTACTGTACTCTGATCAAAACATCTGGAGCACAGAACATGATTACGGTCACCTGGACTTCTATTCAGGACAGGCATGATTTTTTTTTTTAGATGCCCTTCCAGAGCGATAGCAAAGGATTTGTTACAGGAGAAGAATAAACTCATTTGCTGGTAAAGATGCAACACAGGGAATGTATTTAAACATTTGTGAACTCCACTCCAATGATCTACTTAGCTTTAGGAGAGTTCGTTTGTAGTTTGCTGATCTCTATTGCAGAAAACAAAACCATTTTACTTGCATGCAATTAAGACAGGCATTCTTCTTCTGCAAAACATGATGTGGGTGGCAGTGACAGTCTAAGTTTTTGACTTATTCTTGTGACAAAATCTCTTTCGCTTCTCTCTCTAAACAGGCCCTCCAAAATTCCTACTTCATTCTCAGAAAACTCTTAACACTTGCTAAATTACTCCTCTTAAGATACATACTCTGCCTTCTGGCCTTAACTAGACTTGCAGTGTTTGAAATGCATCCTTTTTTTTTTTTTTTTTTAAAGACACTTAAGGTCATGCTCAACCACCTTAGCCATCAGGGAAATGCAAATCAAAACAACTTTGAGATATCATCTTACACCTGTCAGAATGGCTAAAATAAAAAGCTCCAATGATAGCCTTTGCTGGAGAGGCTGTGGAGGGGTACCCTCATCCATTGCTGGTGGGAATGCAATCTTGTGCAACCACTTTGGAAATCAGTGTTTCG
>NW_004949121.1:3991780-3992410 GCF_000317375.1 Microtus ochrogaster | reverse complement strand
TGGATGAAGAAAGTGTGGAACATCTACACATTAGAGTACTACGCTGCGGTAAAAAACAATGACTTCTCAAATTTTGCATGCAAATGGATGGAAATGCATCCTTTTAAAGCAGAAGCTGCATTTTTTTCCCTTCCTTGTCTGTGTAACTCAGAATGAGGTTGCAAGATCAATGTCTTCCTGTTCAATATATTTTCCCCATTCTTTCTATATTTAAAAATAAAATCTGCTTCTTGAAGCTCAGTTCCCTCTACTTTGTCATTAAAAAATTCATGCATCCTATCCATCCTACCATATGTATAAAAATGCACACACGGAGAAGAGATAATAGCATCCAGCATTGAGTTTAACTTTGGCCTAAGCTCCAATGAGCCCCCAATTTTGCCCAGCCTCCTTTTTCCCTCTTCAATGCTTGGTCTCCTCAGAACCTGTCCCTGTTCAAACCTACACCAGCCATCACCTATCATTTTCTTATTTTATGTTTTTAGCATATCATTTTCTATAACATTCCACTGTTATAGCAAAACATTCTTCTATGACACTTTATGTAGAAATTGGAGCGGCGGGCTGTGTCCCGGCACCCGGCCGCCCACATGGCTAGCTCTACCCGAAATAATTACACGGACACTGTGT
>NW_004949121.1:3987072-3990815 GCF_000317375.1 Microtus ochrogaster | reverse complement strand
ATTCCACCCACCTATGTTCTAAGCTATGAGCCCAAGCAGTTTGTTTATTACTTAACCAATGAAATCAACAGATTGATATATGACACTCCCACATCAACTTTATACCTCGTATACTGATTCTTCTACTTATTTCTTAAAATGTTTTCTATAGTGCCTCATTTTTTATGTCATTTGCTAGGCTGAGTTTCATCATCACCATCAGTACCCATTTTCTTGTCTCCCATTAGATGGTTTAGAAGTCTCACCTGTCTGAGACAAGTGTTCCACATATACATTGCCTCTCTTTCCCAATAACTTCTCTGTGTGTGAGCTCTGCAGTGTCTTTCTACCCAACTCCAATTTCCTCAGGATCATTCAATTAGCAAGTAAATGCTAAAGTCTTTTAAATTTTCCATATTTTGTAGCTTATATCCCACCAGTATCCTGAAGACTACAGCATAAACCTGCCACGGATAGGATAATAAGAATATGAAAAATAATTTTAACCACCTGCATTTTAAAAAAAGAGTAAAAGCTAGACAATTAGTAGGCATGCAGAATGCATTTTTCTTCACAGGACCTCTTCTTGCTTCAGTGAAGTACCCACATCTCTCAAGGGATTGATACAAATATCTTCAAGGGACAGTCTATTTCATTGCACATGCACAGTGTATAGATACAATAAATGACAGGCCAGGAGGCTTCTTTAGTTGCCTTTGAAGGGCAGAACTAAGGAGTTGGGATAAAGTACTAAAACAAGACGTCATTTTCGTCCTATTTAACCTGCAGTTCTTCTGAAATTGAATAGTTTATAAATACATTTTTTTTAAAGAACACCTTTTTGTTATTGGTAAGATTATTGCTTGTCCTAAATATTTTAGTGGCAGAGAGAGGTATATATCAATGACAACTCAGTTTAAAATTTTTGTTTTAGTTCCTTTGGCAATGACTAATAGTTTGGTATTTGTTATTCTTTCCTTATATTCCAACAATCTTACCCACAAAGAAATCTGAGAATCATGTTACTTACATTTTTTTTTTGTTTAATCTAACAACGTAAGTCATCGTCCTCAATGAGTTTCCTAAACCGCCCAAAACCGGTTCAGGTTGTCAGGAGCCAGTTCCCCCCAAAATCATTACAGGAACCATCGCCCTGAGGAGTTTGCAGAGAGCCTCACACACCAACAGTATTTAGAATTTTTTTATTGGCAGAGCCTACCCCACACCCAATTATCTGTTAATAGAGAGCTATCTGTTAGCGGAACCCACCCCACATTCCAAACTATCTAGAGAACTAGGTGTGTCAACTTGTGACTTCCTGATGGAGGAATCGTGACCTGACTGTAACCTCCTGGCTGACAACCTCGTGACTGGCTTGGACCACGCTACAAGATCCCTTCCTGCTCTGGTCATGCCCGGTCCCCCCCAATTCCTCATCTTATATAAGTCATGTAACCATGACTCTAATAAACGGAGGCTCTGACAAACCTAGCATGGCCTTCTTCCTCTCTCCCGCCCATGTCTTTCAGATAGCGCCTCTCCAGGACCCTGGAATTATTGACCTGCCAGACGGGTTACAACCCTAGACTGAGTGACCCACCAGGCGGTCTACATCAGGTGACTGAGCAAACTGAGATAAGCTACTTTGATGAACAAGTTTTGGGAGGGATTAATCAACAGAGTACACAGCGGGCTTTCCAATTCTGTCTTGCTTTCAAGTTAAATTTGTGTCTTCAAAGCCCTGTTTGTTTTCCTCTTGCTTCACAAGTTAACTAATGTCTGCTCATCCGTTCTGAAGTGAACCTCAGTGATTTACATATACCCCCTCTTCCTTCATGTTCCCCTTTGATCTTCTAGACTCCCCAGATCTGAAATTTTTCTGCTTCCTAGCTTTCTTTAAAATCTTGTCTGTCTGTCAGTCAGTCAGTCAGTCAGTCAGTCAGTCAGTCTGTCTGTCTGTCTATCTGTCTGCTTGCCTGCCTCTGGGGATGTTTGTGGATGCTACTGGAGGGCAGGAGAGCCTGTCAGATGTCCTGGAGCTGCAGGTAAGGGAGGCTGTGAGTGGCCTGACATGGATGCTGGGAAGCAAATCTGATCCCTGGAAGAGCTGCTTCCCTCCAGTCCCCATTGTAAGACTTTAAGACAATCCTGAAGCCATTTTTGACAATTCTGAATCCTCTCAGCCTCCATGCCATAGTGCTTTCCCTCCTCCCCTAGGAACCAAGGACCTAACAACTACACTCGCACGTACTCAGTTCCTGAACAATTACCCATATACGTATGCTTTGGTTCGGTCCCCTGGGAAATGGGGTCAAAATGACCTCTTACCTCATTTGATCTGGCAACAGCTCTCCAGTCAATTACTGGTAATAGCCCTTTCAAATAAGCCAATCAGAATAGTAAAAGAACAACCTCCCTTGCTTCTGTAGCCCCTTTAAAAGTAGACTGTACCCGCTATTCGAGGTCCCTTGGCTTCCCGAATGCTGGGAGACCCTGTCATGACAGACTTAATAAAATCCTCATGCTTTTGCATCGGCTGTGGTGTGTGAGATGGTCTCTGGGGGCGACTCCTTCTCGGTGTGTGGACGCTAGAGTCCAACACCGTGTGTTTTGTTATAGTCTTGCCACTTACTGATTTTCTTTTCCTTGTAAGTGAACAATCTAGTTCTAAATTAAAAACAGATAAATCAAGTCCTTGTGTTGTCTTGGATATTAGATGTGGTCAGTTTTGAGGCGCTTGGTACCTGTGGGGGCCAGCCATGATAAGCTAAGTATGGGCAGGTCACCCAAAGAAAGTTCTTTACTTCCAACCATTATCACCTACCAGAGTAGAACTAGGCCATCAATACATTTAATGAGGCCTGAGTCTCAGTAGTTTACCCTGAGGCAATACCTGGTTGTAGGAAGAACCACAGGCTGAGATTACCTAGCACCACCCAACAGACCATTCAAAGGAAATGCCTAACATTCCAACCACCATAAATAGGATCACCTGCCAGCACACACTCACCAAGACACCCTAGACAAATGTCAACCAATCAGGGGTCATGAACCTCAGAAACCCCTCACCCCCACCTTTACTACTACAAAAACCCAATTCTAATTGAGCTTGGGGCTCTCCGGTTATTCCTATACGTTGGACATGCAGAGAGAAGACAGGCACTGAGCAGGAAGGCAGCATGCCCTACCTTTGCTGGTTATCACCACGGAGATTAGATGAGAAGAATGGGTGAATCCAGGATTCAGGGATGCTTAGCAACTTTATCTATTGGTTTAGAATGTCAGGTATTTCCCCTTGAATGCTGGTTCTTTCCTGGGTGGTGTCACCTGTTCCAGAGTACTGCTTTGTCAGGTTGTACCTGCCCTTTTTGTGATTTTGATATGCAGATTATCATTGTCTTCACCTATGGAATTTTCCAACTACTACTGTAAAAGCTAGAAACCTCATGGAGATCATTCCTTCTCCTTCTCCTGCTTGCTACTTCTTCTACTTCTTTCTGTTGTTCTTTTTTAAAAAATGCTGCAAGATGCTGCAAGATCCCCAGTGGCAGCAGGCAGCAGAAATGCTGTAGGTCCCAGATGGTGGTGGCGGGCCATGTGGTGGCAGGCAGTGGGCCCTGGGAGCAGCCAGTCCCAGGTAGAAATGGCTGCCGGTCCCAGAGCAGTGGTGGCAGGCCATGTGGCAGCAGGCAGTGGGCCCCAGGCAGAGATGGCTGCTGGTCCCCGAGCAATGGCTGGTTCCAGGCAGGGAGACACATGGCGGG